>NC_052053.1:124461508-124761508 GCF_903992535.2 Arvicola amphibius
GGTGATACACAGATTAATAGAAACTGGTTAAATTAATATGTAAGAGATGGCCAAAAAGAAGCTAGATCTAATGTGTGAATATTTCGGGGCTAAGTGGCCGGGAACTAACTAGTGGCCTCCTTGCAACACTGAAGTTCACTTCTGTTGTTTTAAATTCATACTAATCGACCCCTGTTTTAATCACTTGTATTTTTTAACACCTTGTAAAAATCGTTTTGCAGAAGATCTGCATTTTACCCTTTAGATCCTTTTGTTCATTTTAATTCATTTTAGGAAATGTCTAAAGTCTTTAATGAGGCACTATCTTCATTTATTAGTTGCACTGTAATTTAGTGAACTTCTACTGCTTAAAGTACAAGGATGACATAATCAATTATAATTGTTTTTAAAATGTTTTGTCTTCTTTTTTCCTTACCTCCAAGATAATAATAGCACTTTTCATTAGTGGAACATCTTATAAAGGTGAACTAACAGGAAAGGATGTTCCCCCATGGTTCAACAAGATATTGAAAGTTCAGAGAGCAGATTTCTATTTCTGTCTGTGGTACGGACTTCAGTGAGTTTAGGCAAGTCACTAACATTGGCCCACTCTCATTGTAAATGTTGTCAGGTGTCTTCCTGAATGTTGATGCTATGCAGGATAATAGTTTCTTTTATACTCTTCCACCGCTTTCTCCATCTGTCCTCTCCCCCTTTTACCAGTCCGTCTACAGAATGATCAAATTCTGCTTTCATTCCACACAAATTCTGCCACCTCCTGTTAGATCTTTTCTTCTCTCTCTCTCTCTCTCTCTCTCTCTCTCTCTCTCTCTCTCTCACACACACACACACACACACACACACACACACACACACACACACACACACTCAAATATCTAACTATAACCTGCTTGGTTCGTACCAAACATGTCTTTCCATGAAACAACTCATACATGCAACTAGCTTGCCCAGAGAAAGCAAACCAGTGAGTGAGGATATCCATGGTGGACACCATAGTAGATTCCTAAACAGTTTCATGAGGCAACATGAATACCACATTTTCTTTCTTTTGTCGTTGGTCCCACCCATACTCAAAGGAAAGGGATAATACTCAGGTGTAAGCAGAGTACATATAAAGATGACTCGCCAGGCACTGACGACCTTCTTAGAACTTAACTATGGTATTATGTTTCTAGCATTTTTAGCTGTTATTACTTTTGGCTTATTCATTGTAATGTTGTAAGAATTTTTGAACAGTGGCTGATACATATGTGCTGGATGCTTGACTACAACCCAGAATCTGCAAGCTGTACTTAGTAAATTGTGCTAATTTCTGTAATTCCTGGACAAGCTATATCCTAACTGACCTTACATTTCTTTATATTATTTATTTATTTTTTAGCTGCATTCCTACTGAATCAAAGAGAAGAGAGAGCATGGTGGTGTGGGAAGTTCTTCTGTATATGTGATGCTTTTGCTTTTATTGGTTAATGAATAAAGAAGCTGTCTTGGGCCTGGCAGGGCAGAATAGAGGTAGGCGGGGCAAAGTGAACTGAATTCTTGGAAAAAGGAGGCAGAGACAGGAGAGAAGCTACGTAGCCCTGCCAGAGACAGACACTGGTGAGAATCTTGCCAGTAAGCCACAACCATGTGGCAATACACAGAATAATAGAAATGGGTCAAATTAAGTTATAAAAGCTAGCCGATAAGAAGCTAGAGCTAATAGAACAAACAGTGATTTAATTAATACAGTTTCTGTATGGTTATTTTGGTATTGAGCAGTTGGGAACAAACAAGCAGCCTCCTACAACAGCATGGGAAGGTGTTTCCTTTAACCCTGATCTTTTGGAGACAGAGATTCTCTTTTAGTTTTCATACCTGTAACAAGAAGAAAACTATAATGAAACATAAAAACAAATACATGAAAGTAGTGAAAAGAAAAATCAGAGGTCATTAGGCTCTGTTGTGTAGACTTTGTTGATAAACAAGGCTAGTGAATGGGAAAAGTTCATGGCTCACAAATAAGGTTTCATTTGTGGTTATCATTAATAGAATTCATGCAAAATTATCGATTTGTTCCAGCTATCCAATTCTGTGGTTTTGCAATTTTCTTTCGAGGAGACATCTGGATCACTGTTAAGTAATCTGTATCCTTTCCTAAGGAGTATTATACTTCATCAAGGGAAAGTCATGTCTGAAAAAAGGCATAGTTTAGTGGGTATTTCATGCCTTTTATTACCACTAAGTTCAGAAAGTCTAAGGTGGTACTAACTAGCAGAGGAAGAACATCCGTGGCAGAAAGAACATCTTGTTCCCATTTGAAGCTAGGTGAGATTCAACTGAAGAAAAGTGCAGTTTGATGAGCTCAACAACATCTGTTTCTCCTGTTTTTCACTGTTGTAGTGAGTTAATGAATAATGAGAGTTGCTTCAGAAAAGGCAAACATAGGTAACTTCCAACCACCAGCAGCATTCTCTCTCCTTCCTTTATTATTACTGCTGTTAAGGCTGGCTCGTATGTTACCTTGACTCTCCAAGTTCAGAATCCTTCAGCTTCAGTGTCCTATATAGCTGATCTGATGGGCATAATAAGCCATGTTTTGTCGCTGTTCTTTATGTCACCTGTGCAATAAAAGAAAGCCCAGTGTCCATCAAGGCTGGCATAAGAGAGTATATATGAGAGCCCGTGTCCCTTCCTAAGAGAGACATCTTGCAAGTGAACAAAGACAATAAGTACCCTTTACGAATCAAATAAATATACCCACCAGAATATTTAGAAAAAGGTATAGTTGGTTTTTGCTTTTTGTTTGTTTGTTTGTTTAGGGGTTTTATTGTTGCTCTGGTTTTTGTTATTGTTTTTTTGTTGCTGTGACAAAATTCCCTGGAAAAAGAAACTGAAGAAAGGAAAGATTTATCTTGGCTCCAGGTCACAGAGTCCATCATGGAAAGAAGGGATGATGGCAGTAAGAAGGCATGGTGGCTGGAGCAGGAGGTAACTGCCCACATTGCATCCACAGGCAGGAAACAGTAAGTAATTGATGCTGTTGCTTAGTTCGCTTCTTCCTTTCTTGTTCAGTAAAGATGCTAGACAATGAAATGTTCCTGCTTGCACTTAGTCTGGGCCTTCCCACCTCATTCAATGTAATCTATGGTTCATGCAGTCTTGCCTAGAGTGTTGTTCCATTGTGATTCTCAATGCTATCAAGTTGACAATCAAGATGACCTATTATAGGTGGGAAGACACTGCTTCTTTACTGGAGATGAGGAGGTCTTGCAATGGAGGCTCTTCCCAGGGCTCTTCTGAAACCATCACTAAGGGAGAATATTTCTCTCCCAGCCATAACTTTAGAAAACAAAAGCCTTGAGAAGATTAATTGACTTTTCTTAGAATAATCTGTCTTATTTACACCAGAATTATAATTTTAGACAAGTAATCAAGGAGGGCTATAGACCAGAAAAATATTTAAATAATCACCTCATGATAAAAAATAATTTACCAGTAGTGAGATTTAAAGGATGCTATTTTTCTTTAATCTTATTTGAATCTAATTTAATGAGTACGTAAAGAGAACACAATTTTTCAGCAAATAATTGAAATATTAGATCATTTTAATTATATTAAAATTGCTTCCATATAAGCTGCAAAGCATGCATGCAGCTGGTACAGAGGAACGTGAGAGCCAAAGGCTTTCACTAGAATTGAAAAATAGGAACGTTCTTTTAGAATACAACATAGATTCAGTTCATTTAGAGTTAGAAGAATTGCAAAAGAGTGAGACAAATATGGTTAGGCTAGAGGTAGCACGAAGTGTAAAAACAGTCAGCATATTTGCTAAATAAAAGCTGTTATTTACATTAGCACTTACCGGAGTAAACAAGAAAAAAAAGATCGTGTTACTAATAAAGACAAAGGTAACAATGCAGCTGTAACAATTCAGCTTTTTTAGTTATATTTCAATCATTTAGGATGCATAATGAAAACTGCTGTTGAACCAAGTATAAACAACTGGGCAAGCAGCGGTGCTAGGTGCCTGGTGGGTAAAGCCCTGAGCTGCAATCACCTGGCCTTTTCAGCTGGGTTTCCAAGAGCCATGGCTCACTTTCTCTGCGCCACGGTGTGTTTTCTAACCTATAAGACCCCATGGCAGGGAAGACCTTTCCACACTAAGAAAACACCTGCGTTCTACAGGGCTCGTCTTGATTCCTTCATCATTATCCCAGATAGTTTCAAGAAATTCTTATAACATATTTCCTTTTTTGATAGAATGGGTCTCATCGTCTAGAGTTATGATCCAAGAGGAAGGGTAAAGATGATGTTTATAGTGATCACTGCAGTCAGAGTTGTCATCTCTTGATTAGGTCCACAAAGGCACATCTCTTTGTCTTATTGAAGAAAGGAAGAAAAGGGAAAGAAAAAAATACACCCCTGGCAATAAACTCTACGATGGTGGTTTTTCTCTGCGTCTCTCACTCGAGACTGATTCTGGTGGAGACTTGCTTAGAAGGGAACTGGGGAATTTTTTTCCATGTTATGTTCCACCTCCTTACATACAACCGGATCAGCTGCCTACTCCTCTAGTCCAACCAGAAAGGAGTAGGATTTTCTCCAGATGGATCTTTAAAATCCTTGCCAACTGATGAAGCCCCTGAGTGTGTGAAGTTCCTCCAAACCTCCATTGATGGCACTTGGGAAATCAAGGCAGAATTTTTTTTTAAAGAATTTAAGGAAATTCCAAATGAAAATGTGTATTAAAGGTATGTTGTGAAAATTGTTACGTGGATTAATTATCATAAGAGGCTGACGTAGCCAAATAATCCTCTCTGAACACTTGCTCATCAAAATACCTAAATCCATAGAAAACAGTTTGTCCACACTCCAGGTCAATCCGGTCCTCACTCAACATTCTCCACACCGCTCCCCATAATGTATGCTCTTCCTTTCTGAAATACTTCCACTTGTTAATACTAGTTTTGCTTACTGGCTTTTTGTCTGTCTGTAAATTATTTTCAAGACCAACGACCTGGACCAAAGGACTAAACTAACTAGCCAGTTCCCCTGCAACAAGTCTTTCAATTGTGATTGTTCAATGAAAAGAAAACAATCATTGACTTGCAATTGTGTCAAAGGACCTAATACAGTATGAACATGAACATCTGCATCTGGAAAGGATGTGGTTTAGTATCAATGTTTTACTAGGTTACAAATTTTAGCACATCATTTTTTCGTAGTCGCTCCATACCCTTTTATGCTCCTCTTCTGACTCAACCCTCTTCACGGTCTTCCCCTCAGACGGCCAGTTCTCTTCTTCTACTTTTCACACCCAATATTCCAACTCCTGTGTCAGTTCCAGTTCTACTTGGCCTGTGGAACTTTTGCAACTGTGATGACCTTTTAAATTTGCCTAAATGGTCTATAGACTTAACTATGGACATGTAATTATACTCTAATTTGAGTGATATTTAATCCAATTACAAAGAATTAATACATATCCCATTAGATAATAAGTTATTAGCTAAAAAGCAGAAAACAGATATTCTCCTTTTTATGTTTCACCATGTAAATCCCCCAAACTAAATCACACAAAGGGAGAAAGCACTTTGGCTGTAAATATTGCTTTGTTATTTATGCTCTGACTGAGTCTTCTTGTATAATACTTACCTCACTATAATTATGACTCCACAAGCAACATCACATCACCAATGCCTTTATCCTTTTTGTAAAAATTATTTTGAATTAAATTCCCTAAAATAAGTTATTTTGATAAGGTAGATGACAACTTTATCACTTGAAAGGCGTAAAAAAATTGCTATGAAAATGTAACACGTTATTTATTAACTTTCCGTGTACAAAAACATCTTGCCTCATGGTATCTACAAAATAATCTGTTATATTGGCTCTTGCAAATAACTCAGTTGCAGACAAAATATTAGATTAACATTTAAGAAATGCATTTAACACTACAGTAAGTTTGTTTTCATGTTGAATGTTTAAGAGCAAAATTGTAGAGTTTTTTGTTTTCAACAATGAATAGAGTACTTGAGTTCAAATGATTATAAAATACAATGCATGAAATTCTGGTCAATTTTTAAAAACATCATTTTTCTTAGTTTTTAAGATATAATTCTTTTTAAAGGAAGTTATTATTTATGTTGCAGACATAAGGAACTATAACAAAATGCAACCAAAACTTAAACACAAGTATACAAGTATTATTATATACATTTCCTGATACTGATTTCATCATTAATACACAAAGAAACTGAAGAATTCTCTCTCTCTCTCTCTCTCTCTCTCTCTCTCTCTCTCTCTCTCTCTCTCTCTCTCTCTCTCTCTCTCTCTCTCTCTCTCTCGTGTGTGTGTTTTTCAAGACAGGGTTTCTCTGTAGCTTTTAGGGCCTGTCCTGAGACTCCCTCTGTAGACCAGTTTAGCCTCAAACTCACAGCGATCTGCCTGCTTCTTTCTTGCAAGTGGGATTAAAAGTATGCACTGCCATGGCCCAGCAAAGAGTTCTGTTTTTAATTGTCTTTCTGTACCTCCTTGTGACCTTCTATCAACTCAACCCCCTCAAAGCCATCCCACCCTCTTGCCAACACTACAACATTCCAGCTCTTGCATCAAAATTCTATTTGTATATTTTTTTCTGGAATTTTTGCACCTATGATATTCTAAATTTTCCTACATGGTGGATAGAATACATACTGTTCATGAGCAATGAACAAAATAGGAGTTACTCATCTTGACTGAGAATCTGAGCTATGACCAAACTTTGAAAATATTACTAGAGTCTATTATTTCCACTTATTTTAAGCCAAAATATCCCTGAATCTTGAGTTGGTTTCTCATCTCATTCTACCCTGATTGAGTTACGTTGTGTATCTGGCCCTAAAATATCCAATACAGGCAGCTCAGGAAGACAGAACTTGTTTTGTCTCACAGTTTAAGGCTGTAGAGTCCATTGTGACAGAGAAGGTGTGATAACTGTGAATCAGCTTGTGGTAGGAGCTGGCAAGTGGGCTTGTCACACCTCTAAGCATTAAGTGGGAGCGAAGGTTAAAGGTAGAAGCCTGGCTTAGACTATAACCCTCAAGGGCCAACCCTCAGTAATCCACTTGCCAGGGTTTTACTATCCACTTGCCGTCAGCTGGAGACCAAGCATTCAAACACAGGTGACTGTAGCAGGATGGTATTTCACAGTCCCACCATGGCACATCCTAATGACAAAATATTTCTACAGTATTCTTTCTTGGTCTTCAGTAGTGGGGTCATATTAAACGGTTTATTCAAAAATAGCTTTATAGTCAAAATAGTTAATAAAAGGTTACAATGTTTATGTGAAACAGAAAGATATTAGACACCTATGATATATTATTGAAAGAACAACATTAACTGGTATCCTACTTTTATAGTTCCAATCAAATCATATTAAACATGAAAAATATATGCATTCCACTAGTCACCTTGGGGCAGAAATTGCAGAGGACAACAGCATCAATTTTACATGTGCAGCGCTCAGTGCAGCACCTAACACTTCTTGGGTGCTAATAAATATTGAACAACCTAGCAATCAAGCCCTCCAGGCAATGGCTGCAGTTGTTAGTCGACACATATGCAGACTGTACACAGTAGGAATTGCCAATCAAACAGTGAGATCTGAACACACAGAAAGTGGCACAGACAATAACAGCAGCATCACCTTCAAGTAGAAAGGACAATCTATATGTATAAACTGTGCAATGTATGAATTAAAGTATTCATGTTTTCCTTTGCATTCTATGGTGAATTTACATAACTCACTGCATGGAAAACTAAGCAAATATGCCACCTTAGTAACATGCTTATAAAAAGGTCAATAGTGATACATTCTTTTTAAATGATAAATATTAATAATGTTGCCTAAACTGAGGCCAGAATTGCTCAGAATGTGGAATATTATTTCTTTATGCAATCAAATGTGGCATTTCACCAAGTTCCACAAATTTCAATTTTACACTCACAAATTCCATAAGCCCAAGAATCCACTGTGAAACGTCTCTTCACTCACAAGTCCAACTAAGAAATACAAATGTGATTTTTCTGCATAGCATGCAATAGTTGCCTTAGTATTAAACTTTTGTCATTAAGAATTCTCATTCAGGTAGTTCAGACGATTAAGATGCACTTAGTGAACTGTGTCGTTGCCCTTTTTTTTGCAACGTTGTCTTTCTGGTGTCTGGAAGAGTTAATGACTCTCCAAATATCCCTCATCTTTGAGCAAAAATTTAGCTTTTCCTAGGGGATGTGACCCAGTTGTTAAAAATAAAAGTTAAACTCTATGTAAGAAGCAAGCTAAATGGAGCCCTGACTGTTGAGGTGTTGGGAAAAGCCTTAGCAGGCTCATCCTCTCGCTTCTCACCTACACTTCCCTGAGATCCTCGTTCTTATGTCAACCCTTTAGTGAATACTGCTTGAGCTGCTTAAAATTATACATTCAACGTCAATTCTATGCTCTAAGGAATATTTAATGTGAGACATCATTCACTTTTGCATGGAAATTAGCTCTGCAGTGTGAAAACTGGCTTCAGGTGAATTCTACTTTAAAGAAAAAACTGTAAGTGAGAATAGGAAGAGCCTCAGAGCGAGCACCACAGTCATGGTCACATATGAGTCCCCCTTGGCAGCTTGGGAAAGGGGGCAGGATGGCGGCTCAAGGCATTCAGAAGAGTGTTCTGTTACTTGATCATTGTGGAGTGGAGTGTAGCTAGTTTACTGTAAAGTAAATACATCCAAGCAGTGAAAACCCCAAGTCCTGGCATAGCTAAAGTACAAATTTTTTTTAATTTTATAATTTTACATTTAAATCTCAAGAACAGGAACACTGTGAACTTGAGTCACTCTTTGACATTTTAAAGACACTGAAACCTCAGCACAGCAAACCCTTGTCTGTCTCTGTGCTTTAAAATCATGTTGATGTATCATTCTCCTTGTAATAGCAGGTAATAGTGACTCACCTCACCCATCCACAGCATAGGACAGATGGGGATCATCTATTCTGTATGAAATGAGGGTTGTGACCCACCAGGCACAATAACAGCTCCAAAGTATCAATCAGAGAGACAAACCCCTTCCTGCTCCAGAGAAGCACACACTCAAAAGATACCATAGACATGTGCAGACCACTGCAGTGCTCAATGAGAAAGGCTGCAGCAGCTGCATGGGAAAATTATCTTGTAAGCAACAAAAGAGAAGCTATATAGGGCTTTACCTGCAAAAAGAAAGTAGGTTTTAATTGAGTTGAGAGAGCAAACAAAGTGTAGAAAAAGATATTCTACATTCATTTCCCAGTAACCCAAATCCAAATAATCATACAAAAATTACATTAATTCCAACAGTGTTGGACCAATGGTTCATACATATTTCCAGCTATTTCTTATATCTTAAATTAACCCATTTCTATTAATCTGTATATCAGCAAGAAACTGTGGCATACAAGTAAGGTTCCAGCTGGTGTGTCCTTCCCTTTTGGCACCTATATGGTGTCTTTGACTTTGCCTATTCTCTCTATATATCTCTGTTCAGATTTCCCACTTGGCTTTACTCTGCAAAGCCATTGGCCAAAACAGTTTTATTCATCAACCAATAAAAGTAACACATATACAGAAGGACATTCACATCAAAAAAGTGGGTTACGCATTCCTGGCCAATACATCAGCTATCCTTCACCTTCCCAGCTATTCCTTCAGAATGTGTAACTCAAGGGTTTCTTGTTTTCCATACAGTTTTAGGATATATATATATATATATATATATATATATAAATCTATTTTTTTATTCTCAAACTCAAATTTCTGCTTTCGTCCTTGTACTTAGTATACATATATCAAAACAATGTCTATGGTCCATAACTATATGTTAACATTGCTTCCATTAAATATAAAAAAATTCTCTTAAAAATACTTAAGATATCTCAGAATGATGATTTTAATCTGTTTACCACTCAACAGGAGTGACAAACTACTTATGTTTTTCAAGTCCATGAATCTTATGGAGATTGTTATAATTTGGCCTTAGGTAGAAGAAGATAATTATAGATCCAGAATGTACTTTCTGTGGTGGAAATCTGACATATCATCAACCTTGAGCTTCCATGTGATCTATAGAGGAGTATAGTTACAATGAGTACAGAAAAGAAGAACAATTCTCATTCATGGAAGCATCATAAAGGAAATATGTCTTAAAGAATATGGTTTCTATCAGGTTTCCTAAAGGGCAATTCAGTGGGGGTGGAGAGGACAACCAGACAGAAGAAATGTGAGCTAACCCATGGAAGCTTGAAAAAAACATGACACACCAAGTTCCCCAAAAAGCTAAGCATCATGCACCAAAAAGGAAGAAAATAAAGAGAAGAAACTGGCATGGTGAATAGTTATCATTTGCACAATATATGGTATGTTACTATGGTAGTTTGAATGTAATATCATAAGGAATGGCAATATTGGAAGATGTAGCATTGTTGAAATGGGTATGGCCTTGTTGAAGAAAGTGCATCACTGTGGGGGGATTGCTTGAGTTTTCCTATGCTCAGGATACTATCTAATCAGTATCTCAGTCAATTTCCTGTTGCTTCAAAGATATAGGATTCTCAGCTCTTCCTCTAGCACCACATCTACCTGCATGTTGCCATGCTCCCCACCATTGATGGTAATGGACTGAACTTCTGAAACTGTAAGTGTGCCCCCTTGATTAAATATTCTCCTAATAGAAGTTGTCATGGTCATAGTGTTTCTTCATAGCAATAAAAACTTTTACTAAGACATAAGTTGGTAGTGGGAGAGAGGTTTTGCTGTAATAGGTCAGATCTGCTCTTTTTATTTTTTGAATAATATGAATCTTGGGAGTTTGGGTTAGGAAAGCAGTGGAATGCTTTAAGTGCTGTTAAATGGGCCATAGTAGTTGGAGCATGGAAGACAGTGGTGCTGGATGGGATTTCATAAACTGTGTGGATCAAGGGCTTCAAAGGAGAAGAATGTCGGTATGTGGTAGAGAAACTGGTTTTATGATATTTTGGTGAAAAAAAAAAAGTGGCTGCATTTTGACCTAGTTTGAAGAGTCTGCCTAAGGCTAAAGTCAAGAGTTTTCGATCAATTACATTAGCAGAGGAAATCTCAAAAAAGTCTAGAAATGCCTCTTTCTTTGTGGTTAGTAGTGTTAACTCTAATGAAGATATATAATGAAAGAAAAAACAAGCAGAGTAAGAGAAAATAATTGAGTAGAAAGAACAAGAAAGTGGGATGGAGTTAAATCCTGTGTTCAAGGAGATTAGCAGATTAAGAAATGAAATAAAGGAAGTGATGACCTCAGGGCAGGATTCCAGATTCCACCCAGCTAAATTTCCAATTTATGTTGATGACGAACTTAGATCTGGGTGTGGTGATTCATGTCTTTTTTAAAAAAATATTTATTTATTTATTTATTTATTATGTATATAACATTCTGTCTGTGTGTATGTCTGCAGGCCAGAAGAGGGCACCAGACCTCATTACAGATGGTTGTGAGCCACCATGTGGTTGCCGGGAATTGAACTCGGGACCTTTGGAAGAGCAGGCAGTGCTCTTAACCACTGAGCCATATCTCGAGCCAGTGGTTCATGTCTTTAATGCCATCCCTGGGAAGGCAGAGGTTGTTGGATCTCATAGCAAGATACAGGACAGCCAAGCTTAGGCAGTGAAGAACAGAAAGCCGAAGTGATCAAGGGAGCCATGTTCCAGCCCCAGTAAGCTGCAGAACTTGGCTGCTTTGGCCATGTGGTTCTGGCTTTAGCATTAAGGATAGATGACAAAGGTTATGGAATTTACCTCCATGCCTAAAGAAAGGCAGTGAGGGCAGGCATGTTCAGGGGTTTCCCTGAATGGAGGCCTAGTGGAGAGGCCAGTGCAAAGCTGTGAAGCTGAAACCTCCATTACCTTGGAGATCCCAAGATGTTGAACATGCCAGTGTCTGTGATACCAGCTCAGAAAAGCTGCTAATGGAGAATGGAACCAGCCCAAGAGAAAGAAGTGCGCTGCTGCCAACAAAGCTGAATGGAGTTAGAGATCTGAGGAGCATTTTGACATCAGACATGGAGATGCAGACACTGGAGTTTGCCCAGTTGGTTTTTAGGTCTTGCTTTGCTCCTTTCCCTATATTTTGGGATAATAATCTATATCCTGTGCCATAATATGCTGGAAGTATGTGACTTTTGTTGATTTTGATTTTTACAGGTGATTACAGTTAAGAGATTACATGAATCCCAAAAAGACTTTCAACTTTGAACTTTATAACATTGTTGAGACTGTGATAGAGTATGGGGAATTTTAAAGTTGGACTAAATGGCTTTTGCATTATGATATTGCTACAAGCTTATGGGGGCCAGGGAGTAGAATGTGGTAGTTTGAATGTAATTGGACCCCATAATCTAATAGTGGGTGTTACTATGAGGAGGTATGGCTTTGTTGAAATGGGTGTGGCCTTGTTAGAGGAAGTTTGTCACTGTGGGGACAGGTTTTGAAGTTTCCTATGTTCAGAAATCTGCCCGGTGTCTCAGCTGACTTCCTGTTGCCTGAAAGATGTAGGACTCTCAGCTACTACTCCAGTACCTGCATGCAACCATGCTTCCTGTCATGATGATAACTACACCTCTGAAAACTGTGAGTGAACTCCCTCAATTAAAAGATTTCCTTATCGGAGTTGCTGTGGTCACGGTGTGGGGAGAGCAAAAATCAGTCACACCAAAAAAATATGCTTAGGATTCACAAAGGAGGCAGATGAAAAATGGCCCTGTTAGCGCCATTTTTCAAGTAACAATGTGCTATCAGAAACGACTGGTTTTGTTTCTCAATCAAGCAACAAATTATTAGGAAATAAAAGTTATAATTGGGCCTAGAGTCCTAGCAGGTGCAGCTGTGTAACACAGTCAGTAAACAAAGCAGATAAGAGAAAAACGATAGAATGTAAGCACCCATGGCAGCGTAATTTATAGTCTAGAAAATTTGGAGAGGAAGGGATACGAAAATTTGCTTAAAGTACACAAAAATGTTACTTGTACGGGGATTCTGTTTATTGTCTCATAATGATAGCTGAACACAATGTGCTTAAGTCAAGAGTGAAAAGTAGACCTAGAGATTGGAGCATAATTTAAAAAAAAATAAGTACAAAAGAGCAAGAACTTTGGTATATGTGAAAGGGGAAGAATTTAAATCAGTGGTTCTCATCCTGTGGGTCATGACTCCTTTGGGGGCCACATATTTGATATCTTGTGTATCAGATATTTAAATAACAATTTAAAAGAGTAGCAAAATTACAGCTATGAAGTAGCAACAAAATAATTAATTTTCATGTTAACTACAACATGAGGAACTGCATTAAAGGGTTCCAGCATTAGGAAGGTTGAGAACAACTGACTTGAACTTTTCCATTAGGCCGGGCCATGGTCGTGCATGCCTTTAATCCCAGCACTTGGGAGGCAGAGGCAGGTGAATCCCTGTGAGTTTGAGGCCAGGAGCTAGTTCCAGGAAAAAAACTTTTCCATGAGAGTTCTTCTGATTATTAGGTTCTCTTATAGAGTTCTTCTGATTATTAGGTTCTCTTATATACATTCCAAGAACTTCCAACCTTTTTTGCCCATGGGACAATGGGAGAATCAGAAGCCAGGTCCATATCTGCCCTTTAGTGTTGCTCAGTTACTACAAGTTTCTAAGATATTGTCCAGGAAAATGTTTTTTTTTTCCTCTTTGAAAGAACAGAGTCATAGCAACAGAATCCACCATGTTCTGTTTTCTCAAATATAAAGAAAACCTGTCCCTCCATCTTCTTTTCTGACTTAAGTGTGAAGGGGGAAAGATGCTGATGGTAAAACAAGAATTAAAGAATCTGCAGGTGCCACACATGCTGTTGGCGTTTAAGGAGTAATGCAGCTTCTTCCAATAATTGACCAGAATAAAGATCTAAAAGAGTAAAGTCACTATCTATTCGGGCAACAAGGGAAAAGTTTTCAAATTTCTGGCTTAAACATGAAACACGTTTTATTATACTGGAATTTGACAGAGAGAAACACATTTCACCTGAAATCAATTTTCTATAGATGCGTTTTTAAAAAGTAATGACAAATAGTTTTTTTTAAAAAAAACAGCATTTTAATACATCCATGCATACATATTTATCAACTTCTTTAGAAAAAATTTGCAGGTGGCACTTTGAGAAATTTATATTTTGGCACTGATCTTAATCATTTTGTAATTGCAACATGTTACATGAAGCCTGGTTTGGTTGGATTGTAAATCACTCTTAAAAATAGCTATTTGGTGTCTGTTATTTTGAAGGCATTTCAGGAAGAACAGCGCATATAATAAAGTATAACATGTCACCTGTGTCTTCAATGAACTTGTGAAAGTTGGGAAAAATGAAAGAGTCTATTAAAATATTTCAGTGAAAATAGTACAAATTATTGTCCCAAAAAATGGAGTCAGCAGGGATACAAAGGCCATCTGATTTATAGTTTATACAGTGACCACAGTTTAATATTGCTGTATTCATTTCTATAAGACATCATTCTTGCCTGAGTATGGTTACTTTCCAAAGTCCAAATATCTATCCAGTTCCTTTACCTTCTTCTCAAAGCATAAAATTCCTCCCCATTCTAAAGGCAACAGAAACAATTATGAATTAGATTGAATCCTAAACGTAGGAATAAAATAGCCTTCTCTGGATTTCATCTAGAATGCAAATATTTATGAGTCCTTGCATGGTCAAAGACCATCTGTTGGAAGCCTACATCTTCCTCCTCTTTTTATACTACCCCCACCTGCACTCTACAGTCTACCCTTATTGCTCTGTTTCTTTTCTAGAATGGCCCTACATCATTTCTGCATTATGCCTTTGCACCATACCATTTGCCCATCATGAGAGTCCTTTCCCTTGACTTCTTCATAGACAGCTTTTCCTCTCACACAGTTCTCAGCCTGGATGCCCTCTAAGAAAACTCTCCCTCACCTTCGTTAGAGGAAGATCTTAATTTTCCTCAACCAAACACATTTGTTATGTAGATATAGCCTGCTTTCTTTACCACAAAAATGGCTTTCTGAAGTATCTTAGTTATTTTATTGTTTGTTTTGTTGCCTTAACCTATCTGGATCAAAATACCACTGGAAAAGGAACCTAACTGGGGTTTTTAGCAACTCAACCTGTGCTTGGTCCACAAAACTAACTAACTAACTAAACAAACAAACAAATTTTTCTGATTGAATGAAGGCATAAAGTAATGATCACGCTTGAAAGAAAATTAGGAAATAAAGATACAGAAAGTGTATGATGTGTTCATTAATCTTATGAAGAAAATCGAGTTATATGAGGTTCCATACGTCCTGCTGGAATACACAGAAACGTCCCTCCTTTCCTACCAGTCAGGCAGGCAGAGTGTTAATGTTGCATTTGTTTATTTTTGATAGCATTTTTGACAGCCCAGCTAGTTGAACAGAACATTCACTAATAACACGTCTGTGAACAGAATGCAGCAAATTACATGTTCATAAATCTGCCAAAGAATGCAAATACTCTGGAATAACTGGCTTTCTTTTATTATAAACCCCAGTACCCAATCGTTCAACAGTGTTCACTAAGCATCCCCAAAATGAGATCATAACATACTTGCATCATGCCATGGTAAAGCTGGAAAGAAATATTTGCTGTTTGAATAAACCTAGATCTATTGTTTTTCTTAATAAAAGTGAAAATTACATTCAATGAAATGTGATTTTCTTTTAATGATTTCCAATTGGATATTGAATATATTTTCTATGTAAGCTTTTAAAAATATAAGATATTCTAATAAAAGGAAGCATTCAAAATTACTAAAATAATTCTCCACCTGCTTTTTTTCTTTAAAACACATTTAGTTTAACGGAAGTCTCAGCAATAGCTTTGGAAAATGAGTGCCTCTTAGGAGACTTTTACTTACTTTCTGTGTTACTCGAGGATCTTACAGCCACTTGAAAATTAAGGTGGCTTGGGTAGAAACTCCTGCCATTCCTGAAAAGAAGCTTTTTAAGTAAAGATCACTTTTGCCTTTCTTAATTTTATTCTTCCAGCTACTTCCTTTAATGCACTTATGGATATAATTCAAGATAATGCTGCTCAGAAGTTCTGAACATGTAGTTATGGGCTGATAATTTCAGAGGTTAGAACATTCGGTCAGAACACTCATTAGATTTCCAGGTCCTCTATCCTTTCTATAATTTTTTCATATATCCATATGTCTATCTAAACACAAAAGACAGTGGCTGCTCTCTGCTGAGAGATGAAACGGAAATCTCCATTACAATGCATCGTCTCCTCTATGAATGCTCCACATTTTCAGCTGTCTTCCTGTATTAACTGATGTCATCTTGTGGATTTTTAGTCCTGTCTACACTGCTCTTGCAGCGACACTAATGCTGAAAAGATACACGATGAGGAGCAGTTATTAATGTATATCACTGATTACATAAAACATCGCTTTGTCTAGTTCTACTGTGTTACACAGAAACTGCCCCATCACGTTCATTTAACATTGATATAGTCTGTGCTTGGAGAAGGATATTTTGAAAGGGAAGTTGGTTAACTCTTTTAAAAGTCTTATGAAAAGTGCCTTTTAAATTACTGTATATCACCATCCATGCCGTTATATAATTTGCTTTTGTGCGTGAAGATCAATCTGAGTAGCACAAGTTTAATGATACAGGATGAATAAGAATTATTCAAAAAGAGCAGGCATTTAATGTTGCCTTTTAATGAAAATGCTAGTAATGAAAGTGGAAATGTCTCGTGAATTGGAGGTTTTCTGCAATCGTGCACGTCCCACTCATGACGCAGTAAATGCACTCTATAATATGCAAAGACCATAGGCATTACCATGCTGGAGCACTCTGAAGCGATACCAACCCTTACTGGCTAGAATTTTCTGGCTAAAAGCATACTCAAACATCTTGTGATCAAGAGACAGAGATTACATAGGAAGAAGATCTAAAATATTAACCAAAAACTGATATTACTGAGCATGAGAATTTTAAGGTTGCATGAGGGATCACAGTAAAATGAGATCTTTAAGATCTTACTGTAGCAGGCCCATCCTGGTCTGGAAAAACAACAGGAGGGGCTGCAGAGGAAGGCACTGAAACTTCAGAACCCAAAGTTAAAATTTTATTGCTTCTAGGGCTATTCTATCATTTCTCATACATTACTTTCCTTTTCTCCCTCTTCCGATTCTTTTAGGTAATGTTTTAGATCTTAGATAGTCCCTGCCAATCCTATTGCTTTGCCAATGCCATTGCATTTAGATACCCTAGAGAATTTTTTAACTATTTTTTTAAATATACGAGAAAAGTGAGGATTCAAACAAAAATTTGTTTTGTTTAATTTGGTTTTTTTTTTTTTTGAGACAAAGTCTGAACTTTGAGACTAAGATTCATTTTGAGCTTAATTTATCATCACCGTACTTTCCTCTCCCAAGTGTTCAGCTCAAGCCATAAGCAACTATGCTATCAGCATTGCCTCTCTGGTCTTAGCGTGTATGTGACATAGATAATATACCCAGTAAAGTAACAGATTTTGTATTAATAAATACATGACTGAAAAATAGTTGTTATTTTAAAATACATTTCATTGACTAGAATCTGAAGAAAATGTTTTTTCAGTTTTAAAGATCATAAAATTGTAGAGGAGTGCAATATAGATGAGTAAATAAAACAAGAATAAAATGATAGCATGATTTTGTGTACTTACACATAAAAAATTACACCGTTAAAAATTAAAGAAACAAAATATAGAACTGGCTATGAACATGCAGTGAAATGCTAATATTGATTGTGATGGTACTTACTGTAATTTTAATTTCTTCTGGTGCTCTGAAATCTGAATTGTAGAGGTGAATTCAGCAACAGGAAACAACAGATGAGTCACTGAAAACCAAGCAGCAAGATGGATTCTGGTTAGCTTGAACAATGTCTGCTACATCATAACACATCATTAGAGAACTGGGGGCAGAGAGACGTTAAGTCGGAGGCAATGAATGAATAGAACCAAACTGGGACTTGTGAACACAACAGGCTGTTGCACAAATAAACACACAGAAGTTACGATAGCATTCACAATCCAGACAACATCCCACCCAGCATGAGAGAGCATGTGGATGTGAAGTACCACTCCTGCCTGAGAAGTTATTCACAGAGCGCTGCTGTGAGAGTCAGTTTTCTTTAAGACTGTCACCCATTGTGGGTCAGCCGTAATTCAGGGGATGATCACACATCCATGAATATGTGAGCAGCAGGAATTGGACTTGATGGATAAGGAACCAAAACAGAAGACACCAAGTTGTGTGGGTAGAGAACAGGGGATGGATCTGGGAGGAGTTGGAGGAAGGGTGAATATGTTCAAAACTCATTTTATAAATTCTTCAAGGACTAAATAAATAAACACTATCTTAGCGCTTATATTTGGTGTGATAAAACACCATGACCAAAAGAAAATAAGGGAAGACAGGGTTAATTTCACCTTGGGTCTATCACAGAGAGAATTCAGGACAGGAATGCAAGGCAGGAACCTTGAGTCTGAAATTGAACCAGTAGCCAGGAAGAAGTGTTGCTTATTGGCTTGCTTCCCATGATTTGCTCCACCTGCTTTTTTGTGCTATCCAAGGGTGGCACTGCCTGTAATGGACTGGGCCCTATCATATTAATCACTAATTAATGAGATGAACCATCTGGTGACGGCATTGTCTCAATTGAGATTTGCTATTTCAAAATGACTCTAGCCATGTCAAGTTGACATTAAATTAGCCAGCAAAACATACATGCATAAACAAAGAAAATGGCCTATCAAATACAAAAAGTTCTATTATTCAGGAGAAGTAAAACATACTATACTATATTTTAAATTCTATAATAAAATTTTCAATTCAAGAATATTTCAAAAAAATTTAACTGTATCAAATCAATAAATTTAGATAGGAGTGATTCATTTGCTATTTATTGTATTAACTCAGTTGATATTCACTGCTATTTGTACTTTTGTCATTATAATTTAGCATTAATTATGGCAGGACTAAAATAAAAGCCACCATTATTTTATAGTCAAAATACAAATGCCTCCAAGTAATACACATGTTTACCAATTTATTTTCACAAACAGAAGTCAACTTCTACTAAAAAGATCTTTCCCATGAGTAAAATACTGATTATGTTCTATTATTTATTTAATTTTTTTTGGGTTTTTTTTTTTCGAGACAAGGTTTCTCTGTGGCTTTGGAGCCTGTCCTGGAACTAGCTCTTGTAGACCAGGCTGGTCTCGAACTCACAGAGATCCGCCTGCCTCTGCCTCCCGAGTGCTGGGATTAAAGGCGTGCGCCACCACCGCCCGGCTTATTTATTTAATTTTAAATATATATTAAAATCTCTTCAAACCTTGAAAACACTGGTGGAGATTTGTCATTCTGCCACATGACCCAAATTAGAATATCATCCATAGTTAAATTTTGATCCTTTAAGTGGTGATAAAAGAGATAATTTAAAAAAATAAAAAAATTTAAAAAGAGAGATAATTTGCTTTGTAAACGAATGCTATTTTGTATTATTGGACTATATTTAGCTAATTATAATCTTTATCTAACTAAATCTTTACGATGATTTTTTTTCAATACAACTTAGAGCTTTCCTTAGAAGCAAATCTTGTTATGGTTCATTGCCATGTCACAATTCTGCATCAAGTGTGGTCTTGAATCCTAGCTCTGCTCATCAATACAGTCATTGTTACTACTCCCTCACTCTGTATTTTCCCTGTCATTACTGCCAGAATATTAGTCAATGCAATATCCTCTTTCTCAGAAAAGGGCAAAGTGAACCCTAGTTTTAAGAGTGTAGTAAAAATATCAGACTGGTGTCACGAAAGACCTCACTGAAACTTTGTTTCACACGTGGTCCTTAGATTTCTCTCACCCCTGAGCTAGACGCTCAACTTATGTGAATAACAGTTAAAGCAAGATAGATCTTGGATCCAAAAGAGTTTGCCCCTCAAAGGGAAATGTTGAAATGCTGATCCACACATGCGTTGTTCAGACTTTTCCCTTTCTGTGACAAAATGCCAGAGGAGACAACTAAAAAAAGAAAGGATTTATCTTGGCTCATGGTTTCAGAGGTTTCAGTTAGTGATTAGTGAGCTCCACTGTCATGATCCTGCCAAGAGGCAGAGTATCACTGCAGAGAAGAGAGAGAGAGTAAAAGGCATGGAGAAGCTGATCTATGCTGTTCACAGTAGGCAGGGAAAAGCAAGAGGATAGGTGCAAATGTACCTGGAACACAGTGTATGTTTCAAAGACATTCCCCCAGGGAATACCTTCTTAATAAAACCTCACTGAAGACATTGCATTCACAATTACAAATGTCCTCATGGTAGGAATTAATCAAGATGTTGACCTATTTTCTAGTTTAGACCCCATAACCTTCCAGAGGTCCATTTCATATTCAACCTTAGCAATCTACTGTATAGAAGCACTCTAATATATAAGCATTAACTATGTCTCACTTTTCTCCTAATCATTGTCACATTGTGGAGTATGAAAGATCTATCTCATTGCACTCTTAAAAGTTGGGCATACATCGGCCTGTGGGTCAGCCCCAGGAGAGAATTTCTACCAACCAGTTACACAAGGCCAGTGCAGAAGATGGATTCCCCTCATAACAGGAAACCGTTGATGAAGCTTGAAAGACAAAATATTTCTTTTAAAAATGTGATGAGGGATAAATAAATTTGTTATCTCCTTGGGAATCTAAGGTACATTTTTCTCACATTGCTCAAGAATCAGAACAGTCTAATAGGGCTGCAAAAAGATGCATTGTCCCAAGGTGAGAAGCAGAGCCCAGGGGGCTCAAAAGAAAGTGAAGCTCAAAGGAGTTTAGATTCATTCTCACTAAAGACCTTTGCCTCCTCCACCTGCTAGGTGACACCAGCCACTCAGAAACTGGTTGGAAAATACAGGACTCAACCAAAATTATCAATAAATAACTCTTGCCCATGATGTAAAAAGCACTTTCAAGAAATTTTAGGAAATTAGAAGTGTTTAACATCTTTAAATATAAATCATATTGACAAATATTACAACCTTTGATAGAGCGTGGTGTGAAGATTGACACCAAGTATGTGTGAATGTATGCATCAGTCCTGTAACCTCAGTTTTAAGATGTGTTACCTGCTATGATTTACAGGTACAGGGGCCTTGAAAAGATGGCATCATGCCTTTTCAGCAAAAAATGGTCCAGTTATACATTATTACATGTATTAGCATTAGCATTGACCAAGGCAGACATGAAAATACAGGTATATAATTCTGTTATCATTTTACGTGTGTGGAAATGTGCTAATGAATCCTGATTTGAATTATTATTTCTTATGACACTAAACTCAATTCTTACTGTCGGTTACTTAAAATGCTATAAAGGAAGTATGAAAAATCTACACCTACAATTTTAGATTTGTCTAACCATTTCTCAGAACATAAATATACTGTGTAACTGTAGATTAAACAGGCCTGCTGACAGAAATTAAAATAAAATATCTCAATTTATTTTTATATTCCCCTGACAAAGGCAACTTAAAGGAGAAAGGGTTTATCTAGCTAGCTATTTGTCTTTGGCTTACAGCTCCAGGTTCCAGTCCAACATGGTAACGAGGCTACTGCAGTAGTCTGAGGGAGCTAGTCACCTTGAATCCACAGTCAAGAAACAGAAAGATTAAAGTTTGTCTTCAGCTCGCATCTTCTCCTTTTTTGCAGTCCTGGATTCCATCCCAGGGAATGTTGCCATCCAAATATGCAGAGTTCCTACTTTAATTAATCTACCTAGGTAAAATATATGCACATATATGCACAGAGGCACATCTTAGGTGACCTACATCTTATTTAAACTGACATTTGAGATTAACCATCACAGTAAATATGACTGATAAAACAGGAAGTTCAATTTAAGTGTAACATGATTAACTATTTCATTTCTAAGACATTTCTCCCTTAAGATACCAAATATGGAGGCTGAGGAGATATCTCAGCACCCGTGTAAAATAGCCAGTGTGGTCACCCAGGATTATAACCTGGTACAGGTGGCTCCTTCAGACAGATGTTCAGAACTTGCTACCTAGTCAGTTTGTCAATTCCTGTGATCTGAACTAGTGAGAGAACTAGTTTAACAGATAAAATCTAAGACAACGATGGAGAAACAACATGAATGTCAACTTCTGACCTATACACACACATAGACACTCACACATACACACACACACACACACACACACACACACAAACTCACACACTTGTTTTATGATCATAAGTCACAACAATAGCAATCAAACTAGGACAATTTAGTAGACTGAAAGCACTGTATTGAACAGAGTGGAGAGAGTGGGTTTTCTCTTCAGTTGTCATAGCATAGAGTAAAATGGCCACATTCCCTGTCTTTGGTAGAACGTTGGCTATTGGTTTGCTGTGAATACGCTATATTCTATTGAATTATGTTTCCTCAACATTTTCATCAGGAAAACATATTGAACTTTGTCAAATTTGTTTCCTGCCTCTTTTCAGATAATATGGTTTCTTATTTTTAGGTTTAGCAATATGGTACATTACTTTTATTAAGCTGTTTATGTTTGCTCAACTATAGGTGTGTGTGTGTGTTTCCATATGAAGCTGAAAAATGTGCTGTCAAGATTTTTGAAGAATTGTGTTAAAATTGTAATGGGATTGCTTTTGGTAGTATTGCCATTTTTACCATATTAATTCTACCAATCCATGAAAATGGAAGTTATTTCCATCTTCTGATATCTTCTTCCATTTCTTCCTTCAGTGTCTTAGAGTTTTTATCATACAAGCCTGTAAATGGAAGGTTCTGTGCTGCCTGATCCTGCAGCCGTCAGTACCAGAGAAACACGCAGAGGCTTATATTAATTATAAACTGTTTGGTCTCTTAGCTCAGGCTTAGTAGTAAGTAGGTCCTACAACTTAAATTAACTCATAATTCTTATTTATGTTTAGTTGCTGGGCTTGGTACCTTTTCTTAGTAAGGCATTCTTATCTCGCTTACTCTGAATCTCGTTGGTGACTGCATCTCTGCCTTTCCTCTTCCCAGAATTCTTCTAGTCTGGTTGTCCCACTTGTACTTCCCACCTGGCTACTGGACAATCAGTATTTTATTAAACTAATACAAGTGACAAATCTTTACAGTATACAAGAATATTATCCCATTTCTCGGATACAGTTACCACAAAATATTTTATACTAGTTGAGGCTGTTGTGAAAAGTGTTGCTTCATGATTTCTTCTTCAATCTGTTTGTCATTTATATAGGAAGTCTGCTGATTATGTGAATTAACTTTGTGTTTAGCCTCTATGCTGAAAGCATCTATCATCTGTAGATGCCTGGTAGAATTTTAGGGTTACTTACGTATTTTGTTATATCATCTGAAAATAAAGACTTGGGCTTTTTCCTGTCCAGATTGTATCCCTTTCTCTCCCTCAGTTGTCATTTTGTTCTAGCTAAGACTCAACTTGACAAAATTTATGATCACTATGGAGATGGGCCTCTGTGAATATCTATGGAATATTATTTTGGTTATGTTAATTAATCCCCATGTAGGGGATCCTGGACTATACACAAGTGGAAATGAGCTGAGCCATGGCATGCACGCAGTACAGCGTGCACGCGGTGATAGCATGCATGCAGTCATCTCTTTCTTCTTGCTGTAAGCAGAGTATGCGATCAGCGTGCACGCGGTGATAGCATGCATGCAGTCATCTCTTTCTTCTTGCTGTAAGCAGAGTATGCGATCAGCTGCCTCAAGCACCTGCTCTTGTGCTTTCCTTGCTACAGTGGACTCTAACCTGGAACTGTGAGCTAAACCTTCTCTCCCTTCAGCTTCTTTTGACAGAAGATTTATCACAGCAATGAGAAAAAAATTAAGACATCAAAGAAAAAAATTATAAACCACTGAAAGGTGAAATTGAAAAGGACACTAGACAGTGGAAAGTCGTTCTGTGCTCTTGATTTGACATAATTACCATTAACAAAACGGCTATACTACTAAAAGTTTATCTTTAAATTCTAGGCTATTGCTCAAAATGTAAAAGACATTCTTCGCAAAACTAAAAAATTCCTAATATTGCATGAAAATGCAGAATATCAGGTAGGCAAAGCAATTCTAAGCAAAAAGGAAAAGCAGAAACCATCACATTACCTTACTTCAAATTATACTGTGGAGTCATAGACATAAAGACAACATGCTGATAGCACCAAAGAATGACAGTTTACCCAATGAAATGTAAAGAAGACCAAGAGGTAAATCCACACTGCTAGGCCTCCATAATTATAGATAAAAATGCCAAAAGCATGCACTAAAAAAGACCAAGCATAAAAATAACAGGAACAGAAGAAAAGGAATACAAGCACAAAGGACCAGAAAATATTTCCAACAAAATCATAGAAAAAATTTTACTCTAAACCTAAAGAAAGAGATACCTATAAAGGTACAAGAAATATAATGAACATCAAAGAGATTGGACCACAAAAGAAACTTCCCTTGCCACACAAAAATCAAAACACTAAAGAAATAGAAAAAAGAATAAAACAAGCAAGAAAAACTAACAAAAACAAGTAACATATGAAAGCAGATCTATTAGAATTACACCTGAATTCTCAAGGGGGACTCAGAATTAAAAGTGAATGGACAGGTGTCCTGCAGACTCCAAGGGACCACACATGGCAGCTCAGACTACTATATCCAAGAAAACTTTCAATCACTATAGATGGAGAAAACAAGATAAAGTGAAATTTAAACAATACATATCCACAAATCCAGACTTACAGACGATACTAGATAGAAGCATCAAAGACAATAAACTACACCCATGGAAACACAGGAAATTATATGACCACAGTCATTTTGATACACAAACCACGCAAAGATTCAACAACAAAAGAAAATTGCAGTCACATTGATTACTGGAATCAAATTGGAAACCAAGACATAAAGCCACGCACTGATATACACCTTATTTGTAATAGAGAAGTCAGAAAGACACAAGGGACAAAATATCATCATCAACAAACGGTGCTGGTCTAACAAGAGGTTTGCATGTGGAAGAGTACAAATATCCATATTCCTCACCCTGCACAAAACTCAAGTGGAAGTGATCAAAAACCTCAGCATAAAACAGATACCCTGAATCTGGAAGAAAAGAAAATAGGAAACAGATTTGAACCCATTGGCAATGTAGACAGCAACCTCAACAGAACATTAATAGGGCAGTCACTAAGATCGACAATTAGTAAATGGCACCTTATAAAATTGAAAAGCATCTGTAGGCAAAAGGACACCATCATTAGGACAAAACAGTAGCCTACAAAATTTTTTTTGCCAATTCTACATCCAATACAGAATTAATATCCAAAATATATTTAAAAAAGTCAAACAACTAGATATTAACAAAGCAAAACAATTCAATTAAAAATTGGGGTAGAGATCTAAACAAGAATTCTCAATAGAGGAATCTCAAGTGACTGAGAAACACTTAAGGAAATGTGCAACATCTTTAACCATAAGGGTAATACAAATAAAAACTATTTTGAGATTTCCTCTTACACCTGACAGAATGAATAAGCTTTATAACACAAGTGACAGCTCATGTTGGCAAGGATATGCAACTTGGGGAACACTCCTCCTTTGCCAGTAGGAATCCAAACTTGTGCATACAGTTTGGAAATCAAAACGGCCATTTCTCAGAAAATGTGGAATCTTTCTACCTTAAGATACAGCTATCCCACTCTTGGGCATATACCCAAAAATCACTCCATCATACCACAAGGACACTTGCTCAATTATTTTCATAGAAGCCTTACTCAAAATAGCCAGAATCTTGAAACAACCTAGATGTCCTTCAAACAAAGAATGAAGAAAATGGGTTGCAAATACACAATGGTATTTTGCTCAGCTATTTAAAAAATGGCATCATAATAATTGCAGAAAATCCACAGACCCTGAGAGGCTAAGTAACAAAGTGGCTCTATGATAATGCTAAGATCTTCTTTGGAAGGGGAAATAGATTTTTCAGGTGACTGGGAGTGTGTGGAGATAGGAACTGGGGGGATTATATGGGAGAGATATGAACAGAGGAAGAGAGTATAGGGAGAGACAACTGGAATTGGGGGGAATTTGAGTTGTGATTTTCCCAGTACAGTGGAAACTTCCTGAAATCTAAGAAGGTGACCCTAGCAAGAATTAGTAATGGGGGATATGGAGCCTAAACTGACTGTCTTCTGCTACCAGGTAAGGTTTCCAGTGCTGGGACTGGCACACTAACCCTGCCACAAAAGCTTCAACATAAAACCTGGCCTGCCTAAAAGATATGCTTGGGGCAATGGTGACTCAGAATTTATGGGAGTGGCCAGCCAATGATTGTTCTAATTTGAGGCCCACGCCATGAAAGGGAGCCCATGCCCCACACTGCCTAGATGGCCAGGAACTGGAAAATGGACCCAGAGACCAAGGGTACAAGCAAACATGACTGACCAAAATAAATAAATAAATGAATGAATGAATGAATGAATGAATGAATAAATGAATGAATAAATGCCAATGAAATTATTCCTTATGTTATTCTGCTATACTCACAGATAAATGCCTAGCTCATTTGTCATCAGAAAGGGTTCATCAGGCAGTTGATGGGAGCAAATGAAGAAACCCACAGCCAAAATTTAGCTGGAGCTGAGAGAATCCCATGCAAGAAGGGGAGGAAGGACTGTAGGAACCAGAGGATTCAAGGATAACATGGCCCACTAAGCAGGGTTCATACGTTCTCAGAGAAGTGGAAATCGTGGAGCCTGCATGTGTCTGTGGTAGGTTCTCAGCATGTATGTTTTGGATTTTGCTTGGGGGTCTTGTGGGACTCCTAACAGTGAGAGTAGGGGTATTTCTGACTTTTGTCTGCTCTTGGTACCCTTTTCCTCCTACTGGGTTACATCTTCCAGCCTTGATATGAGGGTTTGCATTTAGTCTCATTGTAACTTGTTATGACATGTTTGGTTGATACCCCTTGCAGAACTGCTTTTTCTGAAGGGAAATAGAGGAACAGTGGGTCTGGGGAAGAGGGGAGGTGGGGATTCTAGGAGAAGTGGAAGGAAGGAAACTGAAATTGGGATGTATTGCATGGGAGATGAATAAATAAAATGAAAGAAAAATATCCCCGAAAAAAGGCAGGCCTTTCAACAAGCAATTTTAGTAAAACAGCAGATTTACCTGGAGAAGAATGGAATTAGATCTGTATGTTTCATTCTGCACAAAGATTGCTTTAAACTGTGTGTTAGCTAGTTTTTATGTCAACTTGACACAGTCTAGAGTTGCCTGAGAGAAGGGAACCTCAATTAAGAAAATGATTCCATAAGATTTTTCTGTAGGCAAGCCTGTAGGGCGTTTTCTTAATTAGTGATTGATGTGGGAGGGCCTAACTCATTGTTGGTGGTGGTCTGAGTTCTGTAAGAGTATGCAAACTTAGTAAGCTAGGTAGAGCCTGTCAAAATGCAATATCCCGTCGTGGCTTCTACATCAGATCTTGCCTCCAGGCCCATGTCCTGTTTGAATTTATGATTTTGATGATGAGAAGTGGTGTGGAAATGTAATCAAAATCAATCCTCCCCTCCCCAAGTTGTTGCTGGTCATGGTGTTTCATTGTAGCAATAGTAACCCAAACTACAACAAATTGTTATTAGCATCATGGGGTAAGGCTCTGACAGACATGACCATGTTCTTCTTGGAGCAGGGATGATAAAAGAGCTTTGGAACTTTGGGATAGGAAAGTAATTTAGTGTTGAGAACTCACTTGGGTGTTCTACAGGATCTTAGAGGATGAGAATGCCAAAAGCAATGAAGATGGCGAAGGCCTTGTTTATTAAGTTTTAAATGTGAGAGTCTCTTCAAGTCCCTTTTGGGGCCATATGCTATTTTTAATTAAGATGCTGTAGTCCTGGTCAACTGGAGTTGAAAACTCAGCTATGATTCACAAGAGATAAACATCACTAAAGTATAACCTTTGCTTTACTGGGACAAGTGATGCTGGTCACCTGGATCTGAGAAATTACTGGTGATTATGCAGAGAAATCTGGCAATGTTTACCTGTGGTCAACACATAAGCTGTGCTCCACAAGTAACCAAGGTTGTACCTCATGCTCTCTGCTGAAGGTGATCATGTCTAAGGGGCTCCCAGGCTGGGCTGGATTTGAGATTTGGCATTATGAGATGCCAGAAGAGGCCATTAGTGGAGCTGCAGTCTCAGTAGCAGTTGAGGCCCCAGAACCGAAGGGTTATGATGTACAGAGCTGAGACTTGGCACCATACAGAAATGTGGGGAAAGACAGCTGGTGCAACTGCAGTCAGTAGTAGCAGGAAAACCCAGCATTTTGGAGTCTCCAGAACAAGGGGATGATTACTGAGGAAGGCAACAGCAATGGGCCACAGCCAGCCTAAACCTATCAGACAAGCTGTGTGTGCCAAGGCAAGCCCTTTGGAGGTATCCAGAAAATCGTTAGTGTATCTTAAGAAGTCTGACTCTGAGCTCTAACTGTTAGACATTGATTTTGCTTTGTTCAGATCGTGAGTCCTCTGCTTTTTTCCTCTTAGAATAAACAAGTATTTGGCTTAGTTTTGATTTTACAGAAGCACATACTTGAAAGACTGTGAACTATTAAGAGATGATACAGTCTTAGAAAGATTTTGAATATTTTAAACTTTTAAGGGTTTGAATTTTTAAAGATTGTGGGGCTTGTAAATGTCTGAATGTTTTATACTGTGTTGTTGATATTAATGTGTAATTTTGCAGATGAATGAGAAAGGTTATGGCTTAAAGGTGATATGACTGTGTGTCAAATTGACAAGGGGTCAATTGTGCTAGTTAGTTTTTATGCCAACTTGACAGAGGCTAAAGACATCTGCGAGAAGAGAGTTTCGTTTGAGAAAAGGCTTCCAGAAGATCAACCTTTAGGCAAGCCTATAGGGCATTTTCTTAATAAGTGATTGAAGTGGGAGGAGAAAGATTTTAATTTAAAACTGAAAGTACTGAAACTATTAAAGAAAAATACAGCAGTAACAATTCAGGATATTGTTATAAACAACAAGCTTCTCAATAGAACCTTAGTAGCACAAGAAATAGTGATAGAAATTGGCATATCAAATTTCATGAAATTAAAACCTGTACAGGTAAAGAAACTTCATTCAACAGACATTCTGCAGAATCTTTGCCATCCATACTTTAGACAAGTACTTAAAGAACTGAAAAAATGTAAAAAATACAGAGCTATATGGTCCAAAGGTTAAGAGTACTTGCTGCTCCTGCATAGGAATTAGATTCCATTCCCAGTACATATATGTTGGCACAGACCATCTGTAACTCCAGTCCTAGAAGATACCCTTGTCTATCCTTCATGGTACCAGACATGCACAGGCACATAGATATACATACAAACAAAAATTTATACACAGAAAATAAAATTAATATATAGTTTTTAAAAAGTTATTTGTTACCAAGCCAGATGACACAAATTCCTAAGACCAACATGGTGAACAGAAGTGACATTCATGAGTTAGCTTCTGTGCCTACACACATGAATAATGAATAGATACAATATAGCTTAGTTTTAAACAGACCTGGCCAGTCAATAAGTGGAATAATGAAATGGACAGTTCTCAAAAGGGAATCACAAATATCTAATAAACACTTTGTAAAATGCTCAGCATTTCTAGCTATCAGAAAAATGCAAATTCAATCTATTTTGAGATTGCATCTCATCTCAGTCAGAATGGCCACCACTAAGAAAGCATATAACACCAAATGCTAGCAAGAGCGTGAAGAAAGAAGAATCCTTGCCCACTGTTGATGGGAGTATAAACCAATAGAGACACTTTAGAAACCAGCAGTAATGCTTCTCGAAATCAAAGGTAGAACTATCATATGACACATGCTTACCATTCCTAGGCATATACAAAGGACTCTACAACCCACAACAGGACTCTCCATCCCACTACAGGGATGCTTCCGCATTCATGTTTATGTTTGATCGAATCTCATAGGCAAGGGCATGAAATCTGCTTATTGACTATGGTAGATAAGTGAATAGTGAAAATGTGCTATATATGTACAAGGCAATTTTATTGAGCCCTTAAGAAAACTGAAATCATAAAATTTACAGGCAAAAAATGGAACTGGTAATTATTATATTGAGCAAGAGATCCCAGGCTCACAAAGATAAAAGTCATATATATTCTCTCACATTTTTATGTCTGTGCATCAAGGTGGGATAAAATATGAGTAAATACCTAAGAAATACAATGAGCTTCATGAGATTAATTTTTAAAATTGGTTTTAAGGGACAGCAGTGGCTCAGACAACGTAGAAGGAGAAATACAAGGAGTAAGGTGTTGATGTGAGAGAGGGTCTGTTTTTGGTCCCGGCTGCCCTGTAACAGGAGGAGCAGGCTGCTTCTCATCCCAGCCACAATGCTAATTTATACCCAAAATAATCACACAGAAACTGTATTCATTTAAACACTGCCTGGCCCATTATCTCTAGCCTCTTATTGACTAACTCTCATATATTAGTTTAACTCATCTCCATTAATGTGTATCGCCACTTGACTGTGGCTGCCTGGCATGAGTCTAACCAGCGTCCATCTTGGGCAGGAGAACCATGGCATCATGACTCTGTTCTTCTTCCTCCCAGCATTCTGTTCTGTCTACTCCACCTACCTAAGTGCTGCCCTATCAAAAGGCCAAAACTGTTTCTTTATTCAACCAATGAAAGCAACACATAGACAGAAGAACCTCCTATACAAGTAAAGGGTATAGGAAGAAAAGGGAGCGAGAAATAAAGAGGGGTACAATCAACCCAAATAAAAAATATTTGAAAATGTCATACAGAACTTTGTTTCTATATAATCTAAGCTTTTAAAAGTATGTAAACTATCTTCAAAATATAAGAAAGTCTCCATAAACTATTGATTATCTACATAGTCTTCGGTTGCCTCCTAGAGGCTGAGGATGAGTCCTGTTACTGAAGACAACTACACACTGAGGACAAAGGACTCATTATTCAAGATGGATCTAATACAAAAGTCTGTTGCCTGTGGTCTAAAATCAATGGTTCCAGTAAATATTATGCAAGATGCCAAAAGAGGGAAGAAATTAAACACTCCCATCCAGCTACAGCACCTATGAACTATGACAATTACCAGCATGGCAAGATATGCGTTAAGGTGCAATGACTAACACTCAGGTATTGGTGACAACCAACAGCAGTCAAGTCAACCTTAAGGCCCCTCAAGAAGATGGAAACAATGCCTAGTTCTAGAAACCTAGTCAGCATCCTCAGGCAAATGAAGTCATGAACCTTAAAAGAAACTATCATCTCCACTCTGCTACATCATCGTAATTCCTAATTTTATTTTAAACATCATCCTACACCCATGTATACGTGGAGCTACCACCACTATCAATGAATCTTCTCTTTATCGGAAATGGAAACAATCACATAAAACTACAACAAAAAAACATATACACACATATGTATACAACAATAATAATCAAAGAAAAAGACGCTATCAACTTGAAAGTGGAGGGGATACAGGAAGGGTTGGAGAAATGATAGCTAGTAGAGGGTGAGAGGAGGAAAAGAGGAAAAGTATGTAATTCATTTCAATTAAATACAGAAAAAATAAAGAGCTAGCATCTTTTTGTATACACATGCATATATATGTATACATATATACGTATATGTATTTATGTATTTATACACACACTTACACTTACACACACACATAAATGACACAGAGAAAGACCACAGTGGCCACGTAGTGATGTCAAAAATGGTACCCTCTGATCAGAGTAAAGTCAGATACAAAGGTACTTGAATATTTGGGGAAAATTGAGAGGAGGATGTACTTTTTTTTGTATTTTCCCACATTTATTTATTGTGTGTTTACACATGTGTAGAAGTGTGAGGACAGGACCTGATTCTCTCCTTCTCCCATAGGAATGGGACCTAGGTCCTTAGGCTTGATGACAAGCACCTTTGCCTGCTGAGCCATCTCACCAACCCTATACCATGTGTTCGTATAATGGAGCCTCATTCCTAAAGAGTTCACCTTAACAACAAGAGTATTTGAGTTTCTAGAGAAACATAGATAGGAACATATAGATATATAAGTGGTGGTACAGTATGGGAACCTACACATGGTAAGGGAAGCTCAGAATAGAAGTCCCTCCCCCCCCCCCCCGACTATTTCCTTTGGACAGGTACTGATGTATTCCAGACTGGCTTTGAATTCACTATGTAGCTCAGGATGACCTTGAACTTCTATCAGTTCGGTCTGTCTGGGTCCTCCATGGATTAGACGTTGTCTACCTGGTTTTTTTTCTTTTTTTCTCATTTTTTTTATTAAAAATTTCCATCTCCTCCCCTCCTCCCCCTTCCCTCCCCTCCCTTAAAGGTGATGCATAAAAGTAACCAACTCTTGGCTGTAGTTTTCTTTTTCTCTTTGGAAGTTCCGCACCCTGCTCCCAATGGAGACTTATTACTACCTGTGAATGCCTGACCCAAGCTTGGCTTATTTCTAGGCACCTTTTTTAACTTGAATTATCACGTTTCTCTTTAACTATGATTTGCCTCTGGGGTTTTTACCTTTCTTTATTCTATATATCTTTCTTTACTTCTTATTCTGTATCTGGGTAGTTGGCCTCTGGTGTCCTCCTCTCCTTCTCCTTTTTTTGCTCCTCCCCGTGATTTTTTTCCTCCTATTTATCCTCTCTGCATGCCAGTCCCACCTATTCCTTCTTGTGTTTAGTTATTGGCCATTCAACTCTTTATTAGACTAATCAAGTGTTTTGGGCAGGCAAAGTAGCACAGCTTTACAAAGTTAAACAAATGCAACATAAAAGAATGCAACATATCTTTCCATCATTAAACAAATGTCTACAGCATAAACAAATGTATCACATCTTAAGCTAATATTTCACATACTTGGCTTTTAAACTTTGATAAATTATAGACCCTGTCAGCAGGCCCCATTAGCTTATGGATCTCGAACTCAGTGTCCCACTCTCATGGACTTTTTAAATTAGAACCTCTTGCCAAAACAACTAATAGGAGAGACTATTATTCATAGACATCAACTTAGGTATACAAGATTCACAAAAGATCATGGGAGAATGATACCAACAAGAAAACAGACAAAGCTCTACCAACTCACCTTAAAAGCAAAAAAACTTACAATTTCTCTGACAATATGTCTAAATAGAAAATATGAAGTTCAGTTGATACAAGATAGTAAAATAAAAAAAACTACAGGAAATTGAGAATACAACATGCAAACATGAGGAAGTTTAAAGGGAAGATGGAGACCATAAAAAGAGAACCAAAGAGAAAATCTGGGTTAAAAATTGCAAAGATGACACTAAAATTTTAATCTGAGATGCTCTCAAACAAAGTTATCTGAAAGTACCTGTTCAGGAGACAAAAGAATAAAGTAAACAGAGTTAGCAAAACTATATGGGATTTATGGAATATTGATAATTTGACAAATATCCAAGATGGAGGTTATAGAATCGCAATGCAATTCAGAAGTTTTATTTATACAAGCAATTAATAGCTAGATGATTCCAGAACTGATGCGGTAAATAGATATACGTATTATGTATATATGCAGATCCATAAAGCTGAAAGGGACCCAAATAAGTTGAGGAAATGAACAATACAATAGGTCTAGGAAACATTGTACATCACTGTGGTGATTTGAAAGAATAATTTCCATGGGGTGTGGCACTATTAGAAGACATGGCCTTGTTGGAAGAAGTGTGTCACTGTGGAGAAGGGCTTTGAGGTCTCATATATGCTCAATCCACATACAGTCAGTCAGATCACTTCCTGTTGCCTGCATACCAGACTAAAGGACTCTCAGCTGCAGCACCATGTTTGCCTACATGCTGCCATGTCCCACTATGGTGATAATAGACTAAACCTCTGAGTGATTCAGCCAGTCACCACAATTAAAGGTCTTCCTTTCTAAGAGTTGCTGTGGTCATGGTGTCTCTTCGCAGCAACAGAAACCCTAAGACAGTCACTCACAATAATATCAAAGAAAATGGAGAGAGGCTCTTGCTACAGATTAGACATGGCTTGTGCTTTCCAACATTTGACTGTTATCCTGTTCTAACAATGTGAGAGATGGTAGCACCTTTATTGGATAATAAAGTTGTGAAGGAGGAATGGCATGCTCATGGTACTGATTAATCACTGCAAGGATGTGTGATCATGAAATAAGGTCACCTCTTGTGCTTATGAACACCTGTGTCCCCTTCTGCTTTTCATCTTGATGAACTCCTAAGCCATCAGTGGACCTTGGACTTCCAAGACCTCCAGACCTGTTTCTTTTATAAATTGCCCAGATCCCCACCAGCAACACAAGAAATCCACTACCTCTGTATTCTTCTCAGAATATTCTTTATATTTTTATGACAGCGGTTTCTTCTTGCTAAAGTAATATCTCTGTGGTGAAAATCCATCCTTTCTGGTCATAATGAGAATTGGAATTGGAAATAGTAACGTGCTAGTGATAGAGATTAGCTCAGGAGAAAGATGCTGACTGATTAATCAATAAATAAATACATCACATATAATATTATTATGTTATATAAAATTAAACTATCATAATTAATAAGTCATTTCTAATAAATTTATGAGTTTATTATTATTATGTAATATGTATAGTTAAGAATTTCACTAAAAGAAAATAGTTTATTCTTTTTTTTCCAGTTTATTTATTTTTTATTAAAAATTGCCATCTCCTCCCCTCCTCCTCTCCCTTCCCTCCCCTCCCCTCCACCCCCACCCCCACTCCCTCCCTCTTGAGGCCAAACAGCCATCCGGGTTCTCTACACTATGTTGAGTCCAAGGTCCTCCCAACTCCCCCCAGGTCCAGGAAGGTGAGCAACCAAACTGACAAGGCTCACACAGAGCTCGTCCATGTCGTAGAGACCAAGCCCATCGCCATTGTCCTTGGCTCCTTGGTCAGCCTCCACCATCAGCCACCCTCAGAGAGTCCGATTTGGTCGCATGTTCCATCAGTCCCATTCCAAGTGGACTTGGTGGTCTCCCATTACTTCTGTCCTGCCGTCACCCCTTGGAATGGAACTGATGGAACAGGGGACCAAACCGGGCTCTCTGAATGTGGCTGACGGTGGAGGAGGACTGAGAAACCAAGGACAACGGCAATGAATGTGAACTCTACAGCATGGACGGGCTCACTGTGAGCCTTAACCTTCACCTGGCGATGGATGGAGATAGAGACAGAGCCCCACATTGGAGCACCGGACTGAGCTCCCAAAGTTCTGATGAGGAGCGGATGGAGAGAGATCATGAGAAAGAAAGTCAGAAAATAGTTTATTCTTAATTGAACCCTGGACCACTAGCTTTATTTATTTCATTTATACTAATATCTTTTAATATTTCCTATAGTTTAATATCACACTTATTTGTCTTTTATAATCTTCTTGCAAACTATGTCTTTCAAAAAATGGATATTCATATGAACTATTTCAAAATATTTACAAATATGGAAGTCACATAGATATAACCCAACAGTTTTAGGAGAAAAAAAAACCTCATTTGTAAAAAAAAAAAATGTAATTAGGTTCTGTTAAGATAAGCATGCAAATATAAAATAAACATTTAAAAACATACTAAGTTTTGTCATAACTACCAAATTTGTGGGGGTAAGACTAACATCTTTAAGAAAGAAACATATATAGTTTGAATGTTACTAAAATGGTGGCCCAATACAAATACCCAATCTGATGAGTATGAGAAATCATGGTTTTTCTCGGCCCCAGATAGCCAGCCTAGGAGTAAAGTATCTAGTACAGACTTTTCTGAAATTTCTATTTCCAGATCATTTTTCTGCAAGGATGCTAAAATCCTGGAATTTGTACAGTCTTCACACACTGCAAATGCTTATAAAGTTTCATGTGTTTAAAGGACTTAGGGGGACAGTGGAATATATGCTAACTGTGTAGCTTTGCAAATCTGCCCTGGGGCAGAACTGCTTTTCATATCTCAGTGGGATTGGAGGTAAACATCTCCCTCAAGTTGCAAATCAGAATCTATTTTCCACAGATTTTGAACCCCTTCATTGATGGTAATTTTAGCACAGAAACAATTCTAGTAGCCATAAATTGTGCATTCAAAGACAATTCACTATTATAACTGCAGGATTTTTTTTACCCTTTAGATCCAGCAGATAATATTCTCACTATGTCTACATGCTATTCTGTGCTATTCAGAGTTGTAAGTAATGGCTGACGTAATCATTCAGCGTTCACCATGGCTGATTTCCTTTTTCAGTCCTCAGAGACGATCACCGTTATATACATCTGATAGCCAGCAGATTCTTTTCTTAATATTCAGTTACTATATTAATAAGATAGTACCTTGTTTCAGCCAGGAGGAAAATTTATAAGTATTTGGTGCTATGACATATTATTTATTAAACTTGCTTCTTTCTTAATGACTGCTGGAAGCCAAACCTAAAGAAAACTCAATTATTAGCATAGTTCTGAAATTAAAGAGTAAAAACTATCATCTATAAATTGAAGTCAAACTTCTACCTAAGAATGTCAGATCAAAACATGAGATAATTAAATGTTGAGGAAATGAAAATTCTGTTACTAAAGAGAATTTACATGTGATGGATCCAATGACTGTTCCTTTGCCCAAAGCTAAATTTCCTTTCTGCGATTTCTGACAGCTTACAGGATGGGAGAAAATTTTATGAGAAAATTACTTCTAAGTGCTTTAGAGCAAACAATGCATCCTGTTTTCTTTTTTCTCTGTGTCCACCAACAGCAGAAAATCCTCTGGTTGACCAAAACAGTACCTGATAATAAGCACCCTCTTCTGTATCACTTGGCGTGTTCACCATCTGAAACATGTAGTGTGTTGGGAATTCCCTATAGTACACGTCAGTTGCTGGACCCCAACTCTTCTATATTATCTCTGTGGGCCTTCTATTTTTAAACTCACCTTTCCACCTAAGTATATAAATTGACACCATATTCTGAGAGTCCTGTGAATTTCACTTACAAAACTGACACGAAAATGTGTCCTGCTTAGGCCACCATCCCTTTGCCTCCCTTCCTATGGTTATGTTAGATAGAAAACTTTTCATATTCACTATTTCTCCCTTCATCCATATTGCCTCCAAACATGTCAAATGACATGTGTGGAAACACAGTTGGACCTAGGTGACAAATCCTCAGTTCCTAGGAATAACCATACCATTGAGCATAGTGTTTAAATACAATTTAGAATAAATACCTCAAAATAAATAAGTTAAGGTTGTGGAGGCTCTGACGTTGAATTTTATCATTAAATTGGGTATAATTATTTACAAAAAGATTTATAATGACTTCATTCCTCATTAAATACTCAAAAAGTAGTGGTATTGAGAAAGAAATAATTAGGCTTTTGTGACAGAGAAAAATAACAATTTAGAACTGGATCCTGAAGCCACAATATTACTAAGATTTTTTCTGTTAGTGGATATATGTGTACTTTATAAGAAAGAAAGTGAGATTTGTCCTTGTAGCATTATTGAATCATACATAAACACAGTACAGTGCACAGAAGTAGCAAGTACACATTCATATATTCATACGCGCACTATTTACTTTTCTTGCTGCTTTGTTACCAAACTGATATTCCACCGGGTAAGTGTAGAACAGCAGCCTGACAGCTTGTCACTCTATCTAAAGGCAGGAAGCACAGAGCAAAGACAGCTTGTCGCTCCATCTACAGGCAGGAAGTACAGAGCAATTCGTTCTGGTGCTCAACTTGCTCTTTCCTTTTTTTCCTTTAATTTGCTCTAGAACCCTGGTCTGCTAGATCGTACATCCTACATTCAGGCAACTCTTGGATGTGTCTGTGGGTCTCCTAGGTGACTCTAAATCCGTTCAATGGCATTGACAATTAACCATCAAAATTCCTCCCTTTTTTAACTTGACATCCAAATGTCAGTCTCGCATTCCCACCCTGAACTCAGAAACTCACACCCATCTCACAACACAAAATACATTCCATTCAGCTTACAACTCCCTATTGTCTTAATAGACCCAACACTGTACAAAAGTCCACAGGCTCCTTCTGAAACTTAAGGTGAACTCTTGATTGTGATTCCCTATAAAATTCCAAAAGAAGTCATGAACTTCCAACATACAATACCAAAGAAAATGAATTTTTGTTTGTTATTTCAGGTAATGAATGGGTTCATTGCAAGGCTAAAATTGGTTAAATCGAGATCAAAACCAAACACGGCGAAAACAAAGTTATCCATCAAGCTTAATGTGGGGCATCTGAAGAGCAAGCTCTTAGTGGTATCATCTGGGCTCCAACACACTTGAGTAACTTTGTCATCCATTTATACTGTCTACAGCACACATAGCCTCTTCCTTTGCCTGGCTCCACTCTGGGATAATAGCTTTCCTGGGCAGACATCCTGCCATGCTGAAATCTCCATTATCCTGAGATTACCACTAGATTTTAGGATTCACTTTCTCACAGCCTCATGGCCGTAGCCTCTTGGGGTCTCTTTCCAGGAAATGAACACTTGCCACATGTTGCCTGGACCTAGTGATTTTTGGTAACCTTGATGGGTGATTCCAGGATTCTGTAATTCTTGTCTCTCTCTTTTTGTTTTGCCTGTAAAATAGTACCTCGTGTATGATGCTACCACTGCCAGCTTGAGCTGTAATCTTACCACAATTAAAATTGGCTTCTGTGAGTTTGACTGCTGAATGCAGAACACTCACTATGTGATTGTTTACAAGTAAAACCACTTTGCAATGGTACTCCCAATTCACTCACTCCTTTCAGGTATTTTTGAACTTTGAAATGAACTGCAGCCTTCAATGATGGAGTCTTGGGTTCAGGGCACTTTCCTATTCTCCCAGCACAAACTATTACATACAGCTGTTTTCTTTGTGTCTGACTCATGTATCTTTAGACTTACATTTCTTTCATCGCCAAGCTGCACATTAAAAAAAAAATCTGATTCTCTCTAAAACAATGAACAGTACCACACTACAGACTGTACATTATGCTTCTTAAAATTTCGCCTTCGAAACAATTTAGCCCACTACTTTGGCAATTGTCCCCATTCAAATTTCTAGGGCACAGGTAGAATGCAGGCAGATTGGGGCGGGAGGGGGGCGAACAGAATGTAATATGAATGGTCTGTTGCACAATTCCTCAATAGAATCCTTGTTTTTTTCTGAAACCTCATGAACTGTCCACATTTGTCTCAACACTCTGGCGCACCAAATTCCCACCAGAATTGTCCACTAAGCTCAGCTTATGGCTTCTCTGACTTTTTTGGCATGGAATCACAGACTCTTCCACATTCCTCCTGCAAATCAGCTCTGAAGACCCAAGAACCCTATGGCCGTGTTAATGAGAACAATAGTCCTGGATCTCAGAACCACTTTTCTGTCCTAGCTATGTTTCTCATGTACACAGAAAAAATATATTAAAAGGCCAATTTAAGGAATAAATAAAAGATCTATTTTGGCTTACATTTGAGGGTACAATCCATCATGAGGAAGAGTGACTGTGAGAGCAGGTCTGTGTATAAGAGCAGGAATTTGAGGCACCCAGACACATTGCACTGATAGGAGGAAGAGAGATGTCATGCTGATGGCCAGCTGCTTTCTCCATTTTTGTTACTTAGTCCCAGATTCAGACGGATCTTCTCAGTTAAACCTCTTTGGAAAGGCTCTCGTAAACACACCACCAGGTGTGTCTTCTACCCGATTACTTATCACAGACATTACTACATATACCCAAGCACCCATGTTGGGAGCAGTGAGCCCCCAGATCCTGAATTTCTTGTAAACAACTTGTTTTCCCCTGATCTGACTGCCTACAGCTGCTCTGAGCATGAGACCTTCAGGAGTTCCTAATGGCCTGTGAGTGGTTTCTGGTGCGTTTGGCTGGGGTGTGGCTATTCCTATATAAGCTGCCCCTGAACACAATAAAGGGGGCATTCTTGGAGCATTCCTGCAACAAGGATGTCCCGTGGCTCTGTCAGTCTGTTTGTCTCTGTGAGTCTTTGTGTATTTCAATCTCCAGCCCCTTGTTCAGTTCTTGAACTGTATGGCGGTGCATAGAGCGCAGACAAACCCATTCATTCATGGCATATATATACACACGTACACAGACAGGCTATCCCTCTCTCATTAGAATGTATATCATGCTACTAGTCAAGCCTGAAGATTATATCTTTATATAAAGCATTTATACTATATATTTTCATCTTCTCTAGATATTATATAGTACCAGAGGCACAAACTACAGCCTACAAACCAAATAAACTCTGCTGCCTGCCCACTTATCTTCTTTACGATTAAAAAGATATTTGTAATTTTAAAAAGTTGAGAAAATATTTCAAAAATACTTTATTTGTGAAGTGTGTATTTTCTATATCCAGTTATTTGACCATAAAGCTTTTTAAATGCAATAATTAAAAACTTAATTTGTGAGATCACATGAGATTGTGTATTTTCAGGGTTGCTGTGGGAGCTCCTTCTGCTCCTTCAGCCAGTAACCTTTAAGATACCAGCCCACTTGGGCATGGTCTCTTCTGCTTTAAAAAGCAGCAGTAGCTGTGTGTTCGCTCTCTTGCTTCCAGCTCCTGCTTTGGCTGCTAGACTCTGTTCGTGGTGGCATCAAGGGCTGTTGTTTAGGACAGTGATCTGTAATTTTTCCACTTACATAAATAACCCTTTTATTAATCATAATTCCAAACTGGTATGGGATTGTTTTGTGACTTATGCCTTCACAGGGTGGTATGGTGACACATGCCTTTGATCATAGAATTTGCAAAGCAAAGACAGGTGGATCTCTGAGTTTCAGGCCAACTGGATCCAGGCCAGCTAGGGACGTATAGTGAGACCTTGTCTCAAAACAAAACTAATTTGAGAAAAGCAAAACAATCTCTGATCAGGAAGGAACTTCACTAAATATGTATATGTATAGCATATGAATACATGGAAAATTAGTGATATTATATCATTAAGAAATTCAATTCAGAACTACACTGAGAAAACAGCACCTCTCAGAGAACACTTAAAATACTCATAATTGTCAACAATTGTTGACTAGAAAGAGGAGCAAGGAAATTTTCAGTCACTGATGAGGGAATGAAAAAAAACAAGACCTCTTTAGAAAAGAGCTTGACAATTCTCTTACAGCCAACTTCCCATCAATCAGCACCTGTGGTCCTACCTTTATATAAGTGTTATGAGAAATGTTTGTCCATATAAATTCTTGTATATGGATATTTATGTGTGAATTTTAGGCTTAGAGTTTAGACCAAAACTTATTTTAAAAATCAATAGTATCACATCCTGGATAACTTTAGAGTTAGCTGTTGCTATAGAATTGGTAACTTCCTTGAAACCTAACAAACCAAAGAAAACAGTAGTTATTTTAGGAAAAACGTTTTCACAGCAAAGGTAATTCAAGGATAATTAAGAATGTGGAAAACAAGTAAATAAAGTTGCTTTACACACTTCTTGACATCAAAGCTTGACGTAAGATGTGAGCGATGCAGTTAAAGAGAACGTCAGTGTTGTATAGCTTATAATTACATTTCCAGCAATGTCTTTCAGACTTCATTGCAAGTGAAAAAGAAAGTCCTATATTATAGAGTTTCTACTAGTGAGAGATTTTCACCCATCCTCCAACTAGAAGTGACCAATTTTTAATATAATGACATGATGAATGGCAAATAGTTGATAGAATTTTAATTAAAAAAAGATCCACTAGAAGTCTATAAATATCTTAAGTAGAGAAGATTCTATTAATTTAAGTAGAAAACTTAATTGAGGTAATAGATTCATTACTGTTTTTATTTTAGGATCACATGGCCAATATATTTGCCATCTTAAAAAAAAGTTGGCTAATCTCTGTCATAGAGCATTTAACAACTGTAAGTTTCTACCTGGAACTGTTTTTATAGCTAAGAATCAAGGAGGATTTATTTATGCTTCGTTGTCAATGGACTTAAATGGATATAGAATGTGATTTTTTTTCAATGGCATGTATTTCTGGCATAAAATTTAAAATTTGGCATCATGAAATAACAAGATAGTTCACTTAAAAGAGGAATGCTTCCTACTTTCTATCATTTCAATCCACTATGCTTTGGGGGAGCCCTAGTTTCTAAATAATCGCAGCTCTAAATTAAAAGTCTGTGGCAATTTAAATCTACCTATATTTGGCTTCTGCTAAATAAACAACATAGATAGTTTATATTTACTGCTTTCATATTACATTTTAGTGAATTTTTCTGACATTTCTAGCTTTAGTCATCAAAATGCATCCTTGTTGCCTAGCCCAGATGCCATTGCAGAGGCTTCATTCAGCAACTGATAGGAACAGATTCAGATCTGCTAACACTGGGAGTAGGGGGTGTTGCTGACTCTTTGTCTGTTCTTGGAACCCTTCTCCCCCTACTGGGTTGCCTCGTTCCATCTTGATATGAGGGTTTGTACCTGGTCTTATTGTAACTTGTTATGCCATGCTTGATTGACATTCCTTGGAGGCCTCCCCTTTTCTGAAGGGAATTAAGAGGAGCAGTGTATCTGTGGGAGAGGGTGGGGAGTAGAGGTGCCAGGCGGAGTGGAAGGAGGCAAAGTTGTTGTCAGGTTGTAATATATGGGAGGAGAATAAAAAGTGCATCCTCGTAAAGCTCACATTAGTACCTGAATACCCAGGTCAACAGTCTGCATTATTAGACATAACTAGAGTTCTAAAGGGCATGCCATCATGGCAGGTTTATTTTCATCTCCAAGGTATGTGAACTGCTGAGACAAAATGCTGCTTTTCTTCAACTTGGAAGCCAAATTGACTCCCAGACAGGAAACACCTCAATCCCTTAAGATAGATAATTATATACTGAACCCCACATGAGTTCATTAATGAGTTGGCCAGATCCCACAGCATTCTTATTAGCCTAATACAGCTGTACTTGGGGTAAAATCTACTGCACATTGGGTAAACTTAATAATCAGCAGTTGTGAGTAAAACCACATGCTAGGTTGGTTGTAAGAGAAATAAAATTAAAGATCTAGAAAAAATAAGCATTTGTAACAAAATACTTATTTCTTGTCAACTAATATTTTCCTTAATTATTGTGGACAAAGATCAACATTTGATTTTCAATTTATTTCTCATTTTATAATTTTATAAATTGTTCAGTCCTTTCCCATTTACTGTTTCTACTAGATTCCAGAGAAATTTCTAATAAGCCCGTCTTCAATATTCAACAAGAGAAGTATGAAAATAATATTAATTTTAGAGATACACCAACAGAATGTAGTATATTACTTATACTGAAAAGTTTTACAATTAAAAAATATCTCATCCACCTCTGTTATTTTGATGCTCAGAAACCTTCTTAGGTACAGAAATTTTATCTCCATCTGCACTTTAAGGAACTGGTACTTGGGAACAGGAAAGATAGCTCAATGGTCAAGAGTATTTGCTCATCTTCCGAAGAACTAGAATTTAGTTGCCATCATCCAAGTTTGGCAAATTATGACTGCTTGTAACTCCATCTCTGAGACATATGATACCATCTTCTGACCCCCACAAGTACCTACACACATGTGACAGGCACACAGATGGATATAAATAAAAATAATTCTTTTTTTTAAAGAAAGAAACTGATGCCCATCTTCAGTGATGAACCTTTGAGTAAAGATTTATAACCTTCAACACAGCAATGAATATACTTTATTATTTTCTTTAAAACATAATTTGATTAATAGATTCGACATATATACTAGACTTATGTGGGACTCTTTGGATAGCTCAAGCTGACTTCACATCTGAATCCTTCTGTCTCATCTTCCCAAGTGCTAGATTACAACTGTGAGCCAGCATGTCTGAATCCTTTTTAGTAATATTGCTCTTTCTTTTAAACTCTCAGATTTCCTTCTTTTATTTTTATAATAAAATGGAGTAAAGATAACATTTGAATGATTTTTTTCTGGTTTCTTTTAGTTTTTGAGATTATAGTATCATTTACATACATCCTGGCATCCTTCAAAATCCTCACATATACCAATCCATTCCTTCCTTCCTCCCTTCCTTTCTTCCCGCCCTCCCTCCCTCCCTCCCTTCTCTTTCCCTCCCTCATTCTCTCTCTCTCTCTCTCTCTCTCTCTCTCTCTCTCTCTCTCTCTCTCTCTCTCTCTCTCTCTTCTTTCTTCCTTCTTATTCTTCTCTCATGTATCGCATCACCCCTCCTGACAATGTTGTGATATTTTGTTTGTGTTGTGACAAGTAAAGTTTGCCTGACGTTTCCACTGCACTAGATTTCTCCCTCTCCCTGGAAGTGCCCCAATTCCAACCATTTTCTCAAGTATTTTCTCCCTCCCCATTCCTGCATTTGATCCTTCCGGTTCCCAATACCACCCTCCCCAGTACACCTGCAAAAGTCTCTTCTATTCCCTCTTCCCATTGCATGACCCCTTGAGCCCTCCTTTTTACTTAGTCACTCTGGGTCTGTGATTTGAAGCATAATTATATTTTACTTTACAGCTAATATACACTTATAAGTGAATATCATGTTTGTCTTTTTGGGTTTGGGTTACCTCATGCAGGATGAATTTTTTTCTAGTTCCATTTGCTTTCAGATTTCATGATGTCATTGTTTTTAACAGCTGAGTAATTCTCCATTATGTGAATGTACCACATTTTCTTTATGCATTCATCAGTTGAGGGATATCTAGGTTGCTCCAGTTTCTGGGTTTTATGAACACAGCTACAGCATAGCTCAGCAAGTGTCTTTGTAGTGTCATTTTTATGCCCAGCAGTGGTAAAATTGGGTTTGAAGTAGACTGAGTCCCAGTTTTCTGAAAAGCCAGCCATACCATATTGATTTCCAAAGTAGCTGTACAATTTGCACTCCTACCAGCAATGAAGAAGTGTTCCCCTTGTTCCATATCCTCAAAAATTGAGCTGTTTCTTATGTTTTTGATCATACCTGATAGGACAGATGTTAAGATGGAATCTCAGTTTGTTGTGATTTGCATTTCCCTAGTGGCTAAGGACATGGAACATTTCTTTGTTGTTATTTTTCAAGACAGGGTTTCTCTGCGTAGCTTTGGAGCCTGTCCTGGCACTCACTCTGTAGACCAGGTTGGCCTCAAACTCACAGAGATCTGCCTGCTTCTGCATCCCAAGTGCTAGGATTAAAGTTGTGTACCACCACCGCCGGGCTAAATATTTCTTTAAGTGATTCTCAGTCAACTGAAAATCCTCTGTTGAGAATGGTTTGTTTTGATCTGTACCCCATTTTTAATTTGATTTTTTGATTTTGATGTCTAGTTTCTTGAGTTCTTCATATATTTTGGATGTTATCCCCCTGTAGATGTGAAGTTGGTGAAATCTTTTCCAGTTCTGATGGTTGTCATTTTGTCCTATTGACAGTGTTCTCTGCATTACAGTAGCTTTTTAGTTTCATGACGTCCTTTTTACTTTTTACTTTGATCTTAGTGTCTGTGCCCTTGTGTTCTGTTCAAAAAGTTGTCTGGATTAAAGTCATGTGCCACTACTGCCCGGCTTGGAAATTACATTCCTTAATTAACAAATGTTCTGAGTACCATGTTCTTTCCACAGTGATACCCCGAATAGAAGGGTATGATATTAATATTTTGTAGGCCTTACCTGTGCCCCAGTGTGGACAACTGAATAAAATCGTATGAGAATGGACATTAGATGATCCTTTTTCCCAAAGATGAATGTTCCATGAATGATATGACTCTGATCACCTCTGCAGGTTCTCAGTATGAGATGGGGGGACTGCCCCACAGCAGTGACTGTCTAGTGCTCTTTCTGATAAGGCAGTATAATTTCACATCCTGCCTCTGCTGCTTTTTAAACATTTAATCCTAACAATTTTTTAAAGCCCTCCATATTTTGATCACTGGTGCATTTGTAGTGATGAAACCTATCTCATCATGCTATTGCAAGGGCCGAATGTGTTACTGAAGATGCCCTAAATCTGGTAAGCCTTGATGTGTGTTAACTAAAATTATTACAATCAGGAGAGAAGTTCATCAGGTGTTTGAAGATCTAGTAACTCAAGAAGTATTGTGTTCATAGAAAAAACTTACTGTGCTAGACTGAACCGAAGGCTTTTACGATTGCCAAGGAAAAATGGCCAATATGGATGGTTATCCCCAAGTACACTTAAGTGCTAAGTAACAGTTTCTTTTAGGATATTTGGCAAAATAAAGGAAATTTAACCAGAAACTGTAAAAGAGTACACATTAACAGTAGCAAAAACTGGAATGTGAGACCATAATCTGACAAAATTGACATATGTAAATTGAATGCTGGAAAAAAATCAAAACAATCTTTTAAAAGAGTGGTTTTTATTATTTATGTGTGTTTTCTTTCGGGAAAACAGAACAAGAGACTAAAAGTCTATGACTTAAGTAATAATGACTCTGATTATTGTTAATTTGTGTAATCTCCACTTTTCTCTAATAGGAAAACGGCTTTACATAGACAACAAATTGCTGTAAATAGTAGGCAAGTGTTTTAGATTCCAATCATACACTTTGTTCATCTCTTGTAGGCAGTCCTCAGTCCCATGGCAGGCGGACAGACATTCTTTTGCTGCATTCCTTCCTACTGATAGGTGGCATTATAATGCAGATTGGCTTTCATTTCTTTCAAACTCCCTCAAATCCCACAGGGCAGAACAAAATTCTCAGTGGTCATTATTATTCTTGCTTTACAAGGACTACGGCTCACACTCCCTATTTAAAATGCCAATAAAGGTACAATACATAAATATCAGAGTGATTAAATGTTTTATATTTTAGTAATTCACATTGCTTTCTCCTTCCTTGGGAACAGAATATGGCTGTTGTTTCTCAGAACCTGGATTGCTATTGTTCCATCACTCACACTCCTGTAGAAATGGTCCAAAATTTTGAGCTGTGTGCACGAATATTTGCAAGTGTCTTTATTAAAGCCATGCCCAAAGCAGCTTTTGTCAATGAAAGATAAAGAATTCCTGCTAACTAATTCATTTTGCGACCCACTGAGTTTATCCAGAACAATCTGAATAAGCACAGGTTTGGAATTATCTTCTGGAGCCTGATAGGGTCACCAGGGGCTACTAACTGAAGATGGTGACTCCCCAACTCCTCTAATTTTTCAGTAGGATTTTTCTTTGAAATGATGCTTGAGAAACTAAATGAGGCAAAATATTTTGAAACACACGAAATATGTTTCTTTAGAAAATAATGAAGGGATTGTGTAACCCTGCTTAGGATTGGATTGTAAATCTGATTGTTTTGAATAGTAAAAAGAGCCAATAATTTGACAATATAAATAAGAATAAAAATGATATTTGTGGCTGTTGTGAAAGGTGATGTTTCTCTTTTATTATTTGTATCTTTATCATTTGTATATAGGATGGCTACTGATTTTTTTGAATTGAACATGTATCCTGCCACATTACTGAAGGTATTTTTCAGCTGTAGAAGTTCCCTGGTAGAGTTTTGGGGGTCACTTATATACACTATCATATCATCTGCAAATAGAGGAAGTTTGACTTCTTCCTTTTCAATTTGTATCCCCTTGATCTTCTTATTGTTGTCTTATTGCTGTAGCTAGAACTTCCAGAACTATGTTGAATAGATATGAAGAGAGTGGACAGCCTTGCCTTGTTCCTGATTTTAGTGGAATTACTTAGAGTTTCTCTCCAATTAATTTGATGTTGGCTTTCAGTTTGCTGTATGTTGTTTTTGTTATGTATAAATATGTTTCTTTTATCCCTGAGCTCTCCAAGACCTTTACCATGAAGAGGTGTTGGATTTTGATTAATGCATTTTCAGCATCTAATGAGATAATCATATGCTTATTTTCTTTCAGTTTATTTATATGTTGCATTATATTGATAAATTTTTGTATGTTGAACTATCCCTGCATCTCTGGGATAGAGCCAACTTTATCATGGTGGATTTTTTTAGGTGGGGTGTTGTTAGATTCAGTTTGCCAATATTTTATTGAGTATTTTTGCATCAGTGTTCAGGAGAGAGATTGGTCTATAATTCCCTTTCTTTGTTGAGTCTTTGTGTGGTTTTGGTATCAGGGTAACTGTAGCCTCATAAAAGAGTTTGGCAATGTTCCTTCTATTTCTATTATGTGGAACAATTTGAGAAACATTGGTATTAGCTCTTCTTTGAAGTTCTGGTATAATTCTGCACTAAAACCATCTGACCCTGGGCTTTTTTTTGGTTAGGAGACTTTTGATGACTACTTCTATTTCCTTGCAGGTTATAGGTCTTTTAAATTGTTCATGTGATCTTGATTTAATTTGGTAGGTGGAACCGATTCAGAAAATTACCCATCTTTTACATTTTCCAGTTTTGTGGAGTACAGGTTTTTGTAGGAAGACCTGAAGATTCTCTGGATTTCCCTCTTGTCTGTTGTTATGTTCCCTTTTTTGGATCTGATTTTGATAATTTGGATGTTCTCTCTCTGCCTTTTGATTAGTTTGGATAAGGGTTTGTCTATCTTCTTGATTTTCTCATGGAATCAGCTCTTTGTTTCATTGATTCTTTATATTGTTTTCTGTTTCTATTTTATTGATTTCAGCCCTCACTTTGATTATTTCTTGTTTCTATACCTCCTGGGTGAGTCTGCTTCTTTTTGTTCTAGAGTTTTCAGGAATTCTGTTAAATCACTAGTATGAGATTTCTTCACTTCTTTATGTAGGCACTTAGTGCTATGAACTTTTTTCTTAGTACCATTTTCATAGTGGCCCATATATTTGGGTGTGTTGTGCCTTCATTTTCATTGAATTCCAGGAAGTCTTTAGTTTCTTTCTTTATTTCTTTCTTGACCCAGGAGTGATTCAATTGAGCACTATTCAATTTCTATGAGTTTTTAGGCTTTCTGCAATTAGTGTTGTCTTTGAATTCTAACTGTAAACCATAGTGATCTGATAATATATAGGGGTTATTCCAGTTTTCTTTTTTTTTGTATCTGTTGATGTTTACTTTGTTACCGAGTAAGTGATCAATTTTAGAGACGGTTCCATGAGGTGTTTAGAAGAAGATATATTCTTTTCTTTTTGGTTGAAATGTTATATAGAAGTCTGTTAAGTGTATTTGAGTCATGACATCTGTTAGTTCTCTTTCTTCTCTGTTAGGTTTTTGTCTGGTTGACCTGTCCATTGGGGAGAGTGTGGTGTTAAAGTCTCCTATTATTAGTGTGTGGGGTTTAATGTGTGATTTAATTTCTAGTAATGTTTCTTTTATATATGTGGGTGATCTTGTATTTGGGGCACAGATGTTCAGGGTTTAGACCTGGTACTAGAGAAATTTCCAGGAATCCATAAGGATGACTTCAGCTAAATCCCTAAGCAATAGTGAGGAGTATGCCCAATTTTGCCCTGCTCTGTAGTCAGATTGATGGTTATCTTAAATGTCACAATAGAACCTTCATCCAGCAGTTGATTGAAATAGAAGCAGAGAGCCACCGTGGAGCATTGGGCTGAGCTCCTAAAGTCCAGCTGAAAAGTGGGAGGAGTGAGAATATGAGCAAAGTGGTCAAGACCATGACGGGGATACCCACTGAAACTGCTTACCTGAGTGAATGGGAGCTCACCAACTCTGGATGGACAGGGAAGGAATCAGTATAGTATGAAGCTGGGTCCTCGGAATGTGACAGTTGTATGGCACAACCCATCCTAGATATGGTAGGGAGGGCCTTGGTCCTTCCTCAAAGCAATGTGACCCTCTCTGAGGAGTGGATGGAGGGTGGGAGTGGGAAAGATGGGGAAAATGGGAGGAGGAGATGAAGTGGGAACTATAATTGACATGTAAAATGAGAAAAGACAGTTTTTTAAAAGAATTCAAAATGAATAAGTAGCTGTCCTGAGTTATATATTCTATATAGCAACCAGCAAAGGCATAAAACTATAAAAATATGCCGGGCGGTGGTGGCGCACGCCTTTAATCCCAGCACTCGGGAGGCAGAGGCAGGCGGATCTCTGTGAGTTCGAGACCAGTCTGGTCTACAAGAGCTAGTTCCAGGACAGGCTCCAAAGACACAGAGAAACCCTGTCTCGAAAAACCAAAAAAAAAAAAACTATAAAAATATTAGCAGCAGAAATACTATTTTGTAGCTTTTACCCCAAGTCAGTATGCTGGTTCATGAAGATGTAGTAGAAATATTCTATAAAGCAGCAGACAAGAAAGGTAAGAACAGTCAAGGGGAAAGGAAGCAGATCATTATGGGAATCCACAAAACGATTTAAGGAAAATCTATTTTTAAGCAACTTGTTGATATCAGGAAAATGAAAATTTTATGTCAGAAGGCTTTAAACTTGAACACTGAGGAGGAAAGAGAGTGAAATAAATTACATAACATCACGTTCAGGGAGGTTGAAGGAGGACAGGGAATGCATATGATTATATTTGATTGTATACATGTATGAAATTCTCAAAGAATAAAGATAAAACAGAAAGGGCTTGTAAGAAAGAGGAGAAGGATGAAGAGATGGAAGGAAGACAAAATGCATACTTACATACATGAGTTTACTTCTAGATGACTAACTGAAGGTTGACTGTAATAGTAAGAACAACATTGCTATCACTTCATATTCATTAGAACATTTTTATAAGAAGTTGAAGAACCTTTGTCTGATGTGGGGTTGGTGAAGATCTTCTCCCATTCAGTAGGATGCCTTTTTGTCTTAATTACAGTGTCCTTTGCTCTACAGAAGCTTCTCAGTTATAGGAGGTCCCGTTTATTCATTGTTACTCTTATTGTCTGTGCTACTGGGGTTATATATAGGAAGTGTTGCAGTCTACTTCCCACTTTCTCTTCTGTCAGGTTCAGTGTGGTTAGATTGATATTGAAGTCTTTAATCCATTTGGACTTGAGTTTTGTGCATGGTGATAGACATGGATCTATTTTCATTCTTCTACAGGTTAACATCCAGTTATACCAGCACCATTTTTTGAAGATGCTTTCTTTCTTCCATTGTATACTTTTAGCTCCTTTGTCGAAAATCAGGTGTTCATAGGTTTGTGGGTTAATATCTGGATTTTGTATTCGATTCCATTGGTTGACGGCTCTGTTTTTATGCCAATACCAAGCTGTATTCATTACTCTAGCTCTGTCAAGAAGTCAGGACCATGAGGGTTTGGTCCACTCACTGAGACAGTGTGCCTGATCTAATGAGAGCTCACCAAATCCAACTGGACCAGGACTGAAAGAGAATGTGATCAAACCCGACTCTCTGAATGTGGCTGACAATAGGGGCGGACTGAGAAGCCATTGATAATGGCACTGAGACCTGTTTCTACTGCATGTACTGGCTTTTGGGGACCCTAGTCTATTTGGATGCACACCTTCCTAGACCTGGATGGAGGGGGGAGGGCTTTGGACTTCCCACAGGGCAGGGTTCCCTGCCCTCTCTTAAGGAGGAAGGGGGAGGGAGGGAGAAGGGTGAGTAGGATAGTGGGAGGGGAATGGGAGGAGGGGAGGAAGTGTAAATTTTTGAAGGAAAAATAAAAAAGTAAATAAAAATAAAAAAGAAGTTGAAGAGCACACATATACACAAGAAACCACTCAATGATAAATGTTAGTAGATGGAAGTAAATGTTAGATAAATGGAAATCTTGAACACTGCTTGAGGGTATACAATTTGGAATTAAACAATTGAAAATAGAATTACCACATGAACTGGACATTCCAGCTCTACATATAGACCCAAAACAACAATGTACAAGGATTTGAAAACAAATTTGTATACCCATGTCCATAGCAGCATTATTTACAATAGCTATATATACCACATTTAAGTGAATACACAAAGTACTTTATGAGGATATTATAAGAAATAAAATAGATAATTAAAGTAATATAAGGTGTTTGGTGTATAGAAAATTTTTTGAAGTAGTTAAAGTTGTAATAGTCTTCTAAATATTTGACCTGGTACATATCAAGTGTAGATGAGATTTTGAACTAATCTTTACATTATTTACGATTACTGATCTAATGCTATTTCAATCATTGAATATATCTCAGCTATACATTGGCTGGAAAAGACAACACAACTGTTAAAAATTTACTTCATGCAAGTGAATTTGTAAAGTTCTTTTATGTATTCTTTCCATTTTATTTATTCTCCTACACCTACAACAATGTTTTTATAACTTTTATCCATTATCTAGTCTCTGAAAAAATTTCTATATAATCTCCAATTTTAGTAATGGATGTAAGTTTTCCTCTGCTGTGTTCTTATAATAATATATTTTGTCTTTTTTCTATAGCATTGATGACAATCTTTGCTATAGAATTATCCATTGTATTATTTCTTTAACATCTATCTTGTTGGTAGGCTATGCATTCAATAGAACATTTATGCTGCAAGGCATGCAATATGAAGACCTTTGAAAATACAGTCAGAAATGGGTCCAGGCAGAATATGAGCTGACAATTCCTTTGGGAGTCAATAGAGATAGAATTTAACAATGCAAACTCATGGTTTTTGACACCATGAAGAAATCCATTATTTTTAAAATAAAATCATGAGCTATCAAGTTGAAGCAAACTTTAAGATTATACACCGAATATGATTTGCACAAATACATACTTTGCTGACTAGTTTTATGTCAATCTGAAACAAGCTAGAGTCACCTGAAGATAGACTCTATTTTCCCAGCGTCTCAGTTGTTCAGGCTGCAGGCAAGCCTATAGGCATTTCATCTAATTGGCGATTGCTGTGGGAGGGTTTGGTCTATTGTGACTGGGGCCACTCCTGGATTAGTGGTCCCAGGTTCTTTAGGAAAGCACTCTGAGCAAGCCCTGGGGAACAAGTAAGTGAGCAACATCAGTCCATGGCATCTACAACAGCTTTTGCCTCCAGTCCTGCCTGCTTGAGTTCCTGTCCTCACTGCTTTTTGATGATGAACTGTTATATGGAACTATGAATGAAAGAAACCCTTTCCTCCCCATGTTGCTTTTGATCATAGTGTCTCATCACAGTGACAGCCACCCTAACTAAAATACACCTAAAATAGAACTATTTGCCTCTTATGGCAAATGTATCTCTGGTCGAGAAACTAGCAAGTAGCCCTGATGGTCAGCCTCAGATGGGCAGTTTTAAGAATTTCTAAAAGTTCATGTCTCCTCACTACATTGGAGAGTCTTCTGTTTTTATGCCTGACTCAAATTTATTTTGCTATTTTCAGAAAAACTTCATTAACATTATTTCTTTTTATTATCTTATAGTGTATATTAATTACATAAAATAGTAATCATCATTGTTGCAGCATTTGCATTCACACATATTATTTATGTAACTGTGCCCACACTCCCAATGCCCATCATGGTTTTCCTCTCCTGATTTTCTTTCCTAGCAACCCTCTTCCAATTTTCATGATTTTGTCTAATATGATGATCTTCAGTTCTGTTTCCTTGCAAATGACAAGTTTTCAAAGATCATTGTTTCTTCCTATAGAAGATTATCCTAATAGCATGAATAGTATAAGTAACTTGTCTTTGTCACATTTACGAACCAAACTCATAAATTACATAAAAATATCAAACAAAAGAGAATGACAAATTTCAACCCTAAATACATAATATCAAGGTTAAAAATAACATTGCAGCTCACTGTGTAGTGCAAGGAAAATAAAACTCACATTTCCAGCACAAATGAACAAGATTTGGTTCAGCCACAGAATGATCATATTATATATGATTGAGTATGAGTAAAACTCATTACATGAATAAGAAAAATGATAAAAGTAATGCCTTATCAAAAGATAATGATAAGAAATGCTAAGATGGTGTACTTACTTTTACACACACATTCAGGATTTTGTTTGTAAAATTTAAAACATTGAGCTACCATTACACTGATGGGGGAACATCATATTGATTCCCCTTGAAAATGGAGATAAGAAAATTTTCCAAATTTACAAATCATCCAAATTAATCAAGGCCATGCAATGATAAAATAACCCAGTCCTTTAACCTATAAATATTAAATCAAATATTACAGTATCACAAATCCTAGCAGTGTCCAGAAGTAGAAGTTAGACTGGCAGTGACGTGTGTGGTGTTCTCTGCAGTAGAGTGAGGGTAAGCTGGTGAGAGCATAGGTATTTCCATATTACCAGCAGAGGTCTAACCACTGTTCCACCTCCCTGTGGAAGAAAGGTGGAGTTTGTTCCTGAGTGTCCACTCCATTATGTGTTGCTGGGACAGGAATCTTTCCCATCTTCCAAATGCATTGCTAATCTCACGGTATTAAGAGGAAGATTTGGACAGGTGATGAGGTCATGAAGGCTCTGTCCTAATGAGCAGAACTGGAGTAGTTATAAAAGAACACATCTACTTCCTGCTCCCTTTTGTCCTTCTTCATCATGTAAGGGGACCACAGTGAAGTAATCCTGCTGGATGTGAGCACTTCCATCTAGACTATGTCAGCATCCAGAGCTGAGAGATTTTTCTCAAGGAGATAATTTTGCATGTTAACTTTCCCAACATCATATAGTAACAATAGTAGCATGAGTTACCCAGGTAACCAGTTAATGGCTTTCTATATAAATTGGTCCCTTACTAATGAAAAGTTGTGCTAAATTAAGGTTTGTTTTCACACACACTGTGTTTGCGCTGATACCCTTCTTCTTTCTCCTCACCACCCACCCTCTTTCACTTTAATCCACCTCCAGTGGCCTCTTTTGTGCTTTCATATTTTTTCTATTATTTCCAATTAAAGAAAAGTCCTTCTACCATCTTCTGTCATAACCAATATTAGCACTCATATATACACATATGAAAAATTAAAAACTGAGATCTTCATAAGAGGGAATTTGCAGTATCTGTTTTTACAAGTCTTGTTGTATCACTTAATATAAAAATTTGCAGAATCGAACCATTTTTCTGACATTTAAAAAAGCTGCCCTTCTCTGTGAATGCATAAAATTCATTGTGTAGCTCTACCACACTTTCGTCACTTACTCATCTGTTGCAGTGAGTCTTCTACGGTGCTTCTGTTTCCTAGTCACCATGAATAGAACAACAGTGTAACATTGGTTCACAAGAATCTCTGTGGTCAGATATAAAGTCCTTCTGGTATACTTCCAATAGTGGCTTAGCTGGGCCATGTGATAGTTATACTTTCAGTCTTTTTTAGAATATTCTAAGGTTATTCTTTATTAAAAGGGAAAACTCACTGAGCAGGAATGGGGATCCAACATCAAAGTGTTGAGTGAGGGAAAGAGAGGCTGAGAGAGGCATAACTGAAGTGTTTTCATCCCCTAAGTCATGCTCCAACCTGATCCAGCTTCTTAAAGGTCATTGGCTGAAGGAGGTTCCTCATCACCTCCCCCTATTGTCTAAATAAGAGAGTTCCAAACCCAGTACGAAGCTATAGACACTAAGAACAGATATCAAGTATAAAAATTAGGATTATAACAATTTACATTGATATAGATTCTTGTATATTGATACAAGTTCAAATTACATTTGTTATATTGAATATACTCCTATTTCTGTTTACAATATTTGTACACCTATGCAAAGTTATTTTGTCAGATTATATAAATACATGATTCTACATCTGTTTAAGATATTTTGTATATTGATACAATTTTAGGATATATTTATCATATTGCATTACATATTTTATGTCTATTCTTTTTAAGAGCCCTCAATACTGGTTTCCATGAAGAATGTACTAGCCTACATTTGCACCAGCAGTGAATAATATCCCCCCCATATCTTTATCAGTATTTGTTGTCATTTGTTTTTTTGATGATATCAATTTAGACTTGGGTAAGATAGAATCCCATTTCTCTTATGGCTAGGGATATTGACCATTTTAAAAAATTTGTCCCTGAGGACAAACTTTGTTGGGAGAGGGGACATTGTCTTCTAGGCCTTAACCAAAGTTGGTTGCTTCAACATTGCAAAGGAGACTTTGGGTGATTGCTCTGGTAGCTAATTGTCTCTGTCATCTACTGCACATTTTGGAAGCTGTTTGATTGCACTTCCTGACTATTCAAGTAATATCAAAGTTTATCATCACAGCAGGGAGCATGGTGGTAGTGAGTGAGCATAGTGGTGTGCAGGTGGTGTGAAGACTACATCTTGATCAAAAAGTCCACTAAGACAGTGGGTGGTATCCTGAGCACAGTAAACCTCAAAGCCTGCCCCCATAGTGACACACTTCCTCTAACAAAGCCATACCAAGTCCAACAAAGTCACACATTCTAATAGTGAGATTCCCCATGAGCTTATGGGGACTAATTACGTTCAAACTACCATATCTATCTACAAATTCAGCCTTATAAAAAATGCTAGAAGGAAAATTTTAACCCAAAAAAGTTAACTTCACCCATGAAAACACAGGTAGTATATAATATCACAGTAACAAAATTGAAAGAACACACAGATACAGTACTCACCACCACCATCACCACCAAAATCGCAGATATTAATAGTCATTGTTTATTAATAACTCTCAACATCAATGGACTAAATTTCCAAATAAAAAGACATAGAATAATAGAATGGGTAATCCTTCTACTTCATACAAGGATCACATCTCAATATCAAAGATAGTTATTACATTGGAATAAAAGTTTAGAAAAAAAAGATTTTCCGATCAAATAGACCCAAGAAGTAAGCTAGTGTGGCTGTTCTAATATCTAACAACATAGGTTTCAACTCAAAAGAGATGGAGAAGGACATTTAGTACTTAACCAAGGAAAATAATTCCAACATGGTGACATTTAGAAATCACTTTGAACATGTTAGCACAGCAGACAACAAGTCCCATAAAGGGCTGGAATTTTTACTTTAAGATCATTTGGAGAACAAACAACAAAACATTCAAACTGCCTAGCCTGGATCATAAATGCAGTCATTATGACAAGAGCTTAGCAGAGTCATCATTGGAAACATAGATGCAAATTGCTGTTAATAACTAAACTCCAGCTTGTGCAAAGTCTAAGGAATTCCTACTCTTGAAAAGACGAAGATGCTTGAAAAATCCTTAGCCAAATTAACTAAAAGAAAAAGAAAAAGAAAACAATTTGTAAAACTGAAGATGAAAAAAACATCTAGTTATGTTTGTAACCATAAACAAATGATATTCTCAGTCTAAGCCAGAAAGGCCTTTCCTTGTAGTGAAGGGTGATATATGCAGAGACACATGACTATTCAAGACACTGAGAATGAGTTAGAATTGAGGATTCATTCGCAAACAAGATATTTATACTTCGCAATCTGAAGCCAAGGAAATGACTCAGAGGAAGGAGCAGAAACAATTATAAGAGTTGAAAGACAGAGAAAAAGGCTGAAAAATGTCATCTTCTAGTCAGGACATGGCTACTGTAACCATGACTTCATATTAACTGTGGTTACCTCCTCTGGGCTGCATAAGACTGCCTCTATCAACAACCAGTCATGGGTGGTGTGAGGAAGACATGGGACACTACCCATCCTTGATGAATCATCACCTACTGAAGAATTCAAGGAGAGAGTCACTGTCTTCAGTCATGCAAGCTTTGGTAACTCTACATGGTGCCAATGGGTAGTTTCAAATCCGTGATCACAGAGACAGCTCTGGTTAAATTTGGTGATTCCTACAATCAACCAAAAATACATGAATATGATAAAGAGACTTGTATAGAAGAGCAGAGTGGTGATTGACAGATGTATAAAAAATCAAAGGGGTAGAATTGGAGCAATCATAATGCCTTACATAATGGATGAAATTCTCAAAGAATAAATTTAATTTAAAAAACCATTCACTAGAGCATGAGGAATAAAACACATAGAAATAAAACTGGAAAATCATATAAAACATCATCAACTTTAAGATACTGAAGAATAAATTAAAGAAGGTACTAGATGATCAAATAATTCCCCTCTTTATGGGTGGGCAGAATATTGTAAAAGAATGGTGATATTACCAAAAACACTCTACAGAAATATGACAGACCCACCAAACTTCTAATGTACTTCCCTACAAAAGTAGAATACCACAGGTGATCTTTCTTAGGGACCCCTGAACACATACATAAAAGTGACTGAGTGGGCTATATTTAGGAATATATATGCATAAATGCACACAATAACAACTGAGAAGGGGGCTGCAAATTTAAAAAAAGAATGAGAAGGGTACATGGGAGAGTTCAGATGGAGGAAAGGGAAGGGAGAAATGTTGTAATTATATTAAAATGTTAAAATGTTTTTAAACTTTAAAGTAAGTAATCCTTAAATTTATGTAGTAGCAAAACTATTTCAGAAGATCAAAATAGAAAATAATCTAAACAGAAAGAATAATTTGTGAGTTATCACAATACCTGGTCTCAAATTATACTAGAATAATAGTAACACAAAACATAAGGTAATGGCAGAAAAACAAGACATGTGGTCTATGAAGTAGAATAAAGGGCTCTTAATAAATCCCACAGAGCTATAGATGCTTAATTTTTTGACAAAGCTGTCAAAACACACATTTAAAAAAAAACCAGCCTTTTCTCCAAATAGTGCTGGGAAGCCTGGATATCTACATATTGAAAAATAAAACCGTATCCATACCTCTGCTATGTAAATATTAACTTTAAATGAATCAAAGTTCTTAATTTAAAATCTGAACATTGAAACTACTAAAGGAAAACAAGAAGAAAATACTTCAAGATGGAAGCCCAGGCAAGGATTTTCTAAAAGGAACTCCAATAACACAGGAAATAGTCCCAAGAGTTGACAGATGGGATTACATAAAATTAAAATGCTTCTGCGCTGCGAAGGAAACAATTGTCAGAGCGAAGAGACAGTTTACAGAATGGGAAACCATCTTTGCCAGCTACACCTTAGATGTGGGATTAATTTATAGGATATCTATCACAGATAAACTTCCAATATATATTATATATTCATATATATCAGTACAAATCTTAAACACAACCAATCAAACTCATCCAATCACCAAAATGTTAATGAACTGAATGGACAATTCTGAAAATAATAAGTGCTAATGACCAATAAATATTTGGTAAAGTGTTCAACATCCTTGGCCATCAGGGTGCAGAGGAAAACTGCCTTGAGTTTCTAAATCACCCCAGTCAGAATGGCTATCATCAGGAAAACGGGACAATAAATATTACTGAGGATTCAGAGGAAGAGGAATGTTTACTCACTACTGGTGGAAATGTAAACTCATGTACCTATCACTGAAATCAAAGGGGAACTTTCTCAAGGAAATAAAAACATAATATGTGTATACCATTCTTGAGTATGCATTCAAAGGAAATCTGAGTTAATATGCCAGAGGGGTATTTACCGTCCACATCTATTGCTGCCCTATTCACAAATGCTAGGAAATGGAACAAGCCTGTAAATCAATCAATAGGTGGATAAATAAAGAATACAGGGTATATATACAAAATTGAATTTTATTTAGCTGGAAAGAAAAAATAAAATTACGATATTTGTAGAAAAATGCATGCAACTGAACAACACTGTAATAAACAGCACTGTAGTTCGCTTTCTATTACTATGAGCAAGACCATGACCAAAATCATCTTGGGGGGGGATTTATTTCACAATATAGTGTGCAGTTTGCCAAGAAGGGATTTCAGAGTTAAGAACACAATGCAGAAGCCTGGAGGCAAAATCTGAAGTAGAAGCCATGAAGGAATTCTTATTAGCATGCTTTTCATATCTTGTTCAGCTTGTTTTCTGTTATAACCCAGGCACACCTGCCCAGGACTGGAAGCACCCACAATAGTCTGGCCCTCTAAAATCAAACATTAACCAAGAAAAGTCCCTACAGACTTTCCTACAGACAAATTCGATGGAGACACCTTCTCAATTGAGCCTTTCTCCTCACAGATGACTCATACATTAAGTTGACTCTATGTGTTAAGTTGACAATAAAGCCACCAGCACAAATGATCTCTTGTCAACCTGACACACAAACAAATCACTATTAAACCATAATCTTTCATGTTGTATTTATCTGTCATATCTCTCTATGGCTCCTTCAAACTTGCAATTCTCACAGCTCTAGAGCCAGGACTACATAGGAGACTTTCCCCATTACCGAGTTCAGTTAATGGCATGAAATGCAACTTTTGCTCTCTCTTGACCAAAGATTCTGTGTAGTGATCCTGAGGAACGGCACCTCAAGGACTCAACTCAAGAACAGTGGTCTCTTGTTAACCACAACAGCTTCTCAGTGCCAGTCAACCAACATTAGTTGCCTAGTAAAACATGGGTTTCATGTCAATTTCAGTGATCTCGTGCTAGTATCAACTGAGTCTAAAGTCACAACCAACCAAAACCACAAATTCATAATATAAAATATATGAGGAGCCCTAATAGACTCTTTGAGGGATTCTTAACTTCCTTCTGAAACTTCACAATCCAGGCTTCCACTGCTTGCGTCTTTCTCAGAATTCTTATATTCCAGGCTCTCACAGACAAGCTCAATAAACTGAGAGCTCTCAGTTTCCCTCTACATGAGCTCCAAAATCCTTCCACAATACTCCAAGCACGACTCATCAGATCTGGGAGAGCAATTGCCTACTCTCCAATTTCTGAAACAGTATGTTGTCTATTGTTGTGATAAAGACATGACCAAAAGAAACTTTGGGAAAAGGGGTCATGAATACAGCTTACAGTCTACCATGAAGGGAAGTGAGGGCAGGAACTCAAGGCAGCAACCTTGAGGGAAATAAGGAAGCAGACCATGGAAGAGAGTTGTTACTGCGCTGCTTTCAGCAGCCTTCTCAGCTTGTCGTCACACACACCCCAGAACTACCTGCCCCAGCATGGCGTTGCCCACCACATTCTTGACCCCTTTATATCAATCATTAATCAAGAAATTGGTCCACAGACTGACCTCCAGCCTGTCAGTCTGAAGAAGACAAAATTGTCTTTTATTTCCAGAAGACTCTAGCTTTTGTCAAGTGGAAAACAAACAAACAAATAAAAAACCCTAGCGATTATACCCAGATTTAGAATGACAAATACCACATAAGTTTTCATATGTAAGTATACATTCTAATGTATATTTTTGTGTGTTTATGTGCATGGTTTCCGCATTTGTGTGTATGCAAGTAATGAAAGTCGAAAAGGGATTGTGGTGGTTTAAAAAAATGGCCCCCAACAAGAGTGAGTGGCACTATTAGGAGGTGTGGCTTTGTTGGAATGGGTATGGCTTTGTTGTCCATCTAGGGACAGACTTTGAGGTGTCCTGAACACAAATATTGCCCTGTAGCCAGCAGCATGTCTGCTTCATACCACCTTGCTAACCATCATGATGATAATAAACCGAAGCTCTAAACTGTAAGCAGCCATCTCAATCAGATTATTTCCTTCATAAGAGTTGCTGTGTTCATGGTATCTCTTCACAGTATTAGAACCCCCGAAACAGGAGCATGACAGTAGAAGAAAAATTCTTATAGTATATGGGAAAAGAAAATAAGAGAGAAAATTAATTCACAGGACATGAAAACAGAAAAGAGTACTATCTGGGAGAGGAGAGGTGGCAGCAGGTATCTTTGGTGGGTATGGGAGAGGGTTCTGGGGGAGAAGAATAAGTAAGAAAAATATATGTCATATGAGTGAAAAAACCTTAATGAAACTTGTTACTTTGTGTCCTAATTCCCAAAACTAAACAAAAATCTGATTATCATACTATACATCTTTAATGGAAGAACTCAGGAGGGAGAGTCAGGCAGATCTCTGTGAGTTTAAGGCCAGTCTGGTCTACATAGTAAACTGTAAAAGCAGTGAATGAGATGCTATCAAAAAAATTAAATAATGAAATAATTTGAAAATCAAAGCTCCTAAAAAAGCATCTCAGTGTCATTATTTTACATATTACTGTGTTGCTTAACATACTAAATTAAACTGTCAGCTTTTATAACCCATATATACACCCACTTTCAAAGATTCTCTTAAAAATAAAATATTTTGTCACAATATCATTGTAAAAAGTACACAAGTACTTAGATATAATCAATTTGCAAAAGGAATGACTTTTAGATACAGCAAATACACAATGATGGCTTTTCTAGTTTGAAATATTTATTTAAACTGAAATTTAACAAAATAACATAAAGATACATTAACTAGCACACATCCACAAAGTATGCTGTTTAAATAGTAGAGAGTCTCTATTTATAGCAATTTGCCTTTATTGTACATGTGTCCTTTTGTAAATATTGGCTTTTCAAATGTTTTTTATTTCATGTATGAATACTACCTCTACACCACCTGTCTTCTCCCTCCAACTCCTCCTCTTTCCCTCCCAATTTGCATGATCTCTTCTTTATTATTGTTACATATGTGTAACAAATGTTGTTACATATGTATAACAAATATTGTTACACATATGTAACACATTGTTACAAATGTGAAGGCTATTTTTGATGTCAACTTAACTACATCTGAAATTAACTAAAACCCAAAAGTGGAGGGCACAAGTGTGAGGGGTTTCAGCTTAGTTTAAAGTGAGAATATCTACTTTTAATCCAGATGTTTGATGTAGGAAGACACATCTTTAATCCAGTCACGGTTTAATCCAGACCTGGAAGGAGAAAGCGTTTTCTCTTTGCCTGCTTGCACTCACCTTGCCTTCTTACTAGCAAGCCCAGTCCTTCACTGTCGTTATAACCTACTTCCTCAGGATTCCAGAGTGTACTGAGGACCAGCTGAGACATCCAACCTCATGGGCTGAGCAACTACTGGATTCTTGGACATTCTGTTCATAGCCAGTCATTGTTTAGTTATCTGAACACAGCTTGTAAATCAATCTAGTGTGTGTGTGTGTGTGTGTGTTTGTGTCTGTTTGTGTGTGTATTTGTGTGTATGTGTGCGTGTGTTTGTGTGTGGTGTATTTCTGGGAACTGAAATTAGACGATAGCTAGATGACATTTTCTATGGACATAAACTAAAAGGACAACTGTATCATAAGGTAGCTCTGTTTACTGATTTTTGAGGAATCTCCTTACTGCTCTCTTTAGGAGCTGAACTACCTTACTTACGGATAATATGCACAGAGCCCATCTTCTCTGCATCTTCCCCAGCACCCATTATCTCCTGTCTGTCTGAAAAGAGTTGTTCTTACTGAAGAGGGGATATATCTCACAGGATTTTGGTCTGCAATTCCTTGGGAATTAGTGGTAATAAAGACTATTCTTATTTACATATTGGCCATTTGTATGTGCTTTCTTAGAAAATGTCTATTTGGTTTCATTTAGCCATTCTCTAAGGAGACTCTGGAAGTGCTTTGATTTTGAATTTTTGGGGCTTCTACACACGTTTTATATGTTGATCCCACATTAAGTATATATTAAACAATATCTCCTATTTTTCTTTTTTATGTTTGATAGCTTTATTTTTTCATATTATTAAAAATTTCCGCCTCCTCCCCGCCTCCCATTTACCTCCCCCTCCCCCCACTACTCCCCCTCCTCTCCTGTCCGAAGAGCAGTGAGAGTTCCCTGCCCTATGGTGATCATTTCTTTAGTTATTTCTACAGGTTGTTTAATGTTGACTTTTTAAAGTTATATTTTATTTACTCTGATAATTTTATATATGCATAAGATGTACTTTGATTATATTCACCTCCATTTCTTTTCCTGTAACTCATCTCAGAACCCACCACCCCCATATCTCTTAATATCATGTCCTTTTTTAAAAAAAAAAAAAAAACATTGAGTCCAATTAGGATTGCTAGTATGGATATGTATATAGGACCATTCACTGGAGCGAGCAACCTACCAGAGACCACACCCTTACAGGAAACTGACTCTGCCTTTTCCAACAGCCATCAACTGCTCATAGTTCCTCAGCTAGAGGTGAAGTCTCAAGGGCCTTTCCCACATCTAGGTTAAAATTTTCGCTGCTTTTCTACTGTGCAGCTGCAGTGCAAGAGAACCACAGCTTCTGTGAGTTTGGGTATGCAACGTCCCTGCAGTTCTGTAAAAGACTTGTGCTGTAGTCCTTTCCAATCTTTTGCTCTTCCGATCTTTCAGTTCCTTCTTCCACAGCAATGCTGCTTCTTGCAGGAAGGATGGTGTGGTATAGATGGCCGTTCAGGTCTGAGTGCTACACAGTCCTTTGTAGTCTGCACTTTGATTAGTCCCGGGGCTCTGTGTTCGCTTCTATACAGTGCAAAAGGAAGCATTCACTAATGAGAACTGAGAGCTCTTCTAAACTATGTATAATAAACCTACATATTTGCAGAGCAGTTCGATATGATCTTCATTTAGAAAATTAACAGAAGCCTATTCTCCCCTTAGTGCCTAAGAAGTCCCCAGACAGGTTCTTGAGGAAGCTTACAGAATTAAACGTGAGTTCTGTCTTCTTGGCCACCTCTGTAGCATTTATGCCACTACTGCACAACCTTGCAGACCAGTGATTATTGTAAATCACCGTGTCACCAAATATGTAACACTTTTGTTCATGTGATTTTTAATGGTGATGCTGCTGGTAGAAGAGGAATGAGCAGTTGCAATAACATATTTGGAGAAATATGCAAAAAAAATCAGTGAGTGGCAATGAAGTGAAAAAAAATAATTCTTAATCTAAATCCACAGAAACTTTATGTGTAGAAGACACATGTGTATGCTGAATATTTATATTAAAAATATTCATAGAAAATTAAATCACTTTTCTAGCTGCAACGGAGGAAAGGTATAACTTAGGTGAGGAAGCTCCTTTTCAGGTATATTACTCTATGAATTAGCTATCAAAATGTAGTTCTGAACACAAGTGGATAAAATAGCGGAAAAATAATCTTAAACACTGAAACACATCCATAGGTTATCGAGATTTGTCCATAGATCTAAAGAATAAAAAGGAAAAGTTTTAAGATCTCAACGGGTTCAGTGTATAGGATGATTACACACTGCTCGAGGAAGGCAAAGTGAAAGACACACAAAAGGGCTTCACCTGTGGACAGAAGAAGAGTAGACTTTTTCACAAAAGGAGCACAACTCACTAGCAAACGGAAAGTCTGGTTTTGAAAGAAAAAGATTTTTAAAATCGTTGAACTCAAGCAGAACAGATGCATGAAGTTTATGCCTCGGATGGTATGTGAACAACCAAGAATGGTATATCTTAAGTGCCTTAATGAATTGAAACATTTTTAGATTAATATTTTCATTTGTTTCAGGTGCATATTTTGTGGCAATAAAAATGTAATAAAGTATGGTAATATTTTTGTATATATGCTATATTTATTGATTTCACTGGCAACAAAGCTTGTTGCTCTTTATGGATTTTTTCAAAAATATTTTTTTTTAGTTTTGATATACATATCCACAATTTAATCTAAAACTTTCTACTTTTTATAATAATTCTTGTTAAAATGATATGTTAATCTACTTCTTTTTCTGCCCCTCAACCTTTCCCATGTATCCCCACCTTGTTCTTTCAAATTCATGGCCTCTTTTTCTTTAGTTGTAGTTGTTGATATATATATATATATATATATATATATATATATATATATATATATATATGTGTGTGTGTGTGTGTGTGTGTGTGTGTATGTATGTATGTGTGTGTATGTATGTATGTATGTATGCACACATGTATACAACTACAAAGATACTATTACTCTCCAAACTTATAAAGTGGCTGCTTTTTCTCTCTTATCTTCAAGAGTCTTTCTCTCCATGCCTTCTAGTAGCTCCACTCTCAAATATGCCAACACCTAAGCTCCCCTATCCCCCGTGTGTTTAACACTTCCCTGTGCTCTCGCTTTGTCTTTCCTGTCATCTTCCTCCGTTACCTTTTCTTACATATGCTCTCCATTAAATCACTTTGCCTAAAATGATAAGGAATCAATCCCAAAATATTTCTATTACATATATGTGTGTATACATATATACATGAGTTTATGTATACATCATATATATATATATATCCCTAAATACACAGTAATAGCCTGTTCCATCCTCCTAGTGTCATTTGTATGTATATAACCTCAGAGCTGACTAATTGGTTTTAGCTAACAAATGGAAGGTGTCTTCTCTGGGAAAGACTATTATGCCTATTTCATGACCCTCCAGTATTTCATAGTTCTTTGTACAGAGTTGAGGCCCCAGGATCTCCCCCCTGTTCCTAAATCATGTCCATTTGGAGCTTTTATTCAAGTGTTGTGAATTATGAAGGAATTCATGTTACTGAAATTGAAAGAGTGTAGCTTCACTGATTTTTCTAGAACATAAAATCTTATGGAAAATATTCTGCTCCTCTGGTTATTACAATCTTCCTACCCTCTCTCCTTCCACAATGTTTCCTGATCCTTAAAAACAGGAATTATGTCGTAGTTGTATAAATTAGGACTTGTTGGCCTAGACCCAAAATAATCACAAAGAAACTGTATTAATTAAAACACTGCTTGGCCTATTAGCTCAGCCTTTTTATTAACTAACTCTTATATCTTAAATTAACCCATTTATATTATTTTAGCATGTATTTTACCACAAGGCTTGTAGTTTACTGGTAAAGTTCTGGGGTGTCTTTCTTCTTAGATGGCTACATGGTGCCTCACTGACTCCACCTTCTTTCCTCCTCTATCTGTTTGGAATTTCTGCCTTGCTCTATTCTGTACTGCCAGTAGGCTGAAGTAACTTCCTTACTAACCAATAAGAATAAAACATATTCACAGCATACAGAGGAGTCATACACACCATCACATGGTCACTTATTCTCTGCATTTTGATCAGTTGTGGTCTACTGTAATAATTTCTAACTACTGCAAAGAGAAGTTTCTTTGATGAGGGATACGAAGTATACCTATGGATAAAAAGTTAAATACTTAGAATGTATTTAGAGTTTCAAAGTAAACATGTAATACATTCAGCAAGTTATCTCCAGTGTTACACATCAAATTTAAAACTGGTGGTAGGGATTCAGACATGAAACTACTAGATATGCTTATTGAAAGAAGAAATTGTTAAGAAAAGGGATAGGGCAAGCAACTGCTTTATGGCAGATTTGTTTTAAATTTATGTTTTTACTTAGTTTGTTCATTTTTATTTACAGGATATTCCTATTTTAAAGGAAAAGAAAACAGGAAGCAAAAAAGAGTACAAAAAGTTATTATTAGAAAGATTGAAATGTTATTGGAGAGACACAGACCCATATGGAGACTCGTACTGGCAAAAGACCAAACCCTCCAGAGAAGGCACTAGTCAGGCTCCAGAAGGCTGATTAAAAAAAAGAAAAGCAATTGTGTATACAGAAAAAAAGGCTTTATACTGAAAGTGCTTTCCCTGGTCTTTGGTATTATAGAAAACAGAAATATTGTAGGATAAATTCCTTATCATAATTTAGACAAAGTGATATAATAGAGAGAATATGTAAGGGAAGATACATAAATATGACAAGAAAAGATGAAAAAGAACATAGGTAAATGTCTAAACACGTGAAGAGGCAGAGAAACCTTGCTTCTGGAGTTAAATGTAGAGGAAATCAATGAAACAGATTATTTGGTAGCAAATAGGATAGAATCACACACAGGAAAGTGTTTTAAATTCTTTTGATTTTAAAAGTTAAAAAACTTGGCAGTGAATTATGACCTCTCCACTAGTTACCTCTCTATTGCTGTGAAGAGATACCATGGCTAAGGCAACCTACAACACAAAACATTTAATTGAGGGCTTCTTTACACTTTCAGAAGATGAGTCTACGATCATCATGGTGGGGAGCATGGCATCAGACAGGAAAGCATATTGTTACAGTAGTAACTGAGAAATTACACCCTGATCTACAGGTTGAAGGCAGAGATACTGCGAATGCTATAGCTTTTGAAACCTAAAAGTCCATCCCCACTGATGTGCCTTCCCCAGCAAAGCCACATATCCTAATCCTTCTCAAAGTAATTCCACTAACTGGGGACCAAGATTTCAAATATGGGAGCCTATGGAAGCCATTCTTATTCACAACCCCACAGTCTCTGTGGAATACGAAATATTTAAAGGAAATATTGCTAATCATATGCCTAGAGACATCAATTCATCAAAGAGAATAAGATTTATAGGGATCGGTTTTCGTCTATACATGGGTGACTGTGTAAACAACCCTTAGGTAAACAAACAGACCAATTATTGCAAAGCAAATTGGAACACTGAAGTTTATGAAGACGATACAAAAGGAGGGTCCATTAAAGTGAAAATGAAGAAGTTGGAAAGCAAGTCAGAAATGTGAACATGAAAAGTGTCTGTGTTTCTAATGGACATTGAGGACATATGTTTTAAAGGCAAGCAAAGATTCAAAAGGGTGGAACAAAACTTAATCATGTAAAGACACAAAAACCGTTGATAGCACTGTTGCGGCATAGTTACTTAGACAATACGTAAAATTAGAAGTGACTCACCCTTTGCAAGGTAAAAAGTATCCTCAGAAAAATGGTGACATTTTGGTGGATAACTGGAAAATGATTATATGAAATTTTCAGTGACAAAAGCCATTCTCTGGGATGAAAAGGGACAGTTGATAAAAATGAGAATATTTTAAGTTTAAAATTTGATTTTAAGTCGTAGCCCATTACACAGAGTATACAATAGTCTTTTAACAATTTATTACCGTGCTCACAGATCACTTGCTAGTTGTAAATCTCAGCTGAGATTTTGCTGTATCTGAGAGTGGGGCCACTAGGAGGCCTGGAGAGAAAACTTTTTTGAAGATAGAAGAGAAAATGCTGCCACTTCATAAGTTTAGAACAATAGACTAATTGTGACTGTATGACATCGTATTATAGGGAAATATTTTCTTTTAGAATGTTTTTATTTCAATTATATGAGAAAACAGTTGGTATGTATTTTGGAAAGTGTGTCAAAGCAACAAAAGCTTCTTAATAACAGGAGTGGTCTCACTGGAATTTGCCTGACAAAGTCAAGCATTTCAATGATGCCAACTTTCCTTAGGCAGAATGTAGCTATTGTTAAAACACAGATAATTTATCTTTTAATTCAGCAGAAGTTCCAATCCATTTAAGCTGTATTCTCTATGATCCTCATAATAAATGGTGGTGTGTTGAATTATACTGCTTATAAAGAATATTTCTTATCTTTTCATTGTATTTTTTGAGCAAGGAACATTTAGCACAGTTATCTTTGGTGAATTATACAAATTAGTATTTTTCCATTCCAGAATTCACACACATTTTGGTCTCCATTCAAGATACTTGAGAGCAGCATGAAATTAAATTCTTAGTAATGGAAGACTACTTCAAAATGGTGGGGAATCCAGAAAAAAAAAGATAGGCGTGAACAAATTGCATGAAATAACAACTTAGAACAAATTGGATAAAAATAATTTATTAAACAATCAGCATGATAGCTCAGTGATGTCACTTTCGTAAAAAAGGTGACTTTGGTAGGAGGACAAGGCACAAAATATGTCTTGGTTTTGGCGAACTTCCTGGAGGCTTTAAATCAAAATCCCATTTAGGAAATTTGAAATCTAGCTCTAACACTAAGCTACTAAATATGTAGATGTACAAACAAAAGTTTAGGTGGGAAGACAAATGCTATAAGAATTTTTCCATAAACTAAAGATTTTTATTCACTCAAACATGCAATATGTTTTTGCTCTGCATTTTCTCCCTTAAAAAACATGATGATCTTCCAGGGACATGAGAATGATGAATTGCCCCCAACTTAGTAATGACAGTGGCAAGAAACAGCTATTTTACTTAAGGTCACACAACAGGAGCAAGTCCATGCCTAGTACTATAAAAGGAATTACTCGTGGCTGGTGTAGACATGGACCCAAGAGGAGAGCCTACTACTGCCATTTTCTTAAGCCAGTGTAATTTCAAACTGAATTCTGAATACCTGTCCTCATATCCACTAATAAAGGCAGTTTTCAACCTCATCAGAGAACCGCTTTTTACTTCAGAATACCCAATGTTATATAAATCAAAAACTTTTTAAAATGCAAAGAACAACTGAGTGTAGAATGCTTAGTTCCAAATGATATATTTACAACATAATTGCTATATCTACAGTGCAAGGAACCTTGGGGAAGAGTAGGAGGAAAGATTGTAAGTCAGTGGACCAAAATATCTGCTGTAAACTGTGTCTTCTAGCTATGACATGGAAGTTACATTCGTGAAATCTTAACAATATGGCTGCCTAAATAAGATCTGAGCAATGGCCATACCAGTTGCCATGACAGTGTAGGCGGCAGAAATCTCATGGGGCCCACACCTAGCTGAAGCATTCCAAGTAATTAATGATTGCAGAGAGAAGAATTATAGATCTCTTCTAGGGATAAGTGACCTAAATGGTTAGTCCATCCCAGGGGTCAGTCCTAATACATGCACAAAACAAACAAACAAACAAACAACAAAAAAGAAGAGCACTAAATAGAACTTGCAAGTAGCATTTGCATATGTATATGCATATATATTACAGTTTTTAAAAAAGAAGAGGTCATCAATTTGAGAAGGTATGGGAGAAGCAGCAGAAGTTTGAGGAAGAGGAGAAGGGAGAAGTAAAAATACGCAAATATAGTGCTGGCGTAAAAAATTCTCAAAACAAAAATTGAAGTTAAAAATGTTACAGGATACAGTGAAGACAATAGGAACAAAGGAAGTAATGTTTAAAGTAAAAAAAAAAATAAGGAACACAAAATAGGTTAGTTTGCAAGTTGTAGGAGAGGCGCCATGGCCTGTGGATTTTAGTATTTATACTGGATCAGAGATGCATTATAGGTAAAAAGATAGTGATTTGTACTAATTATCAAGTTGGGAAATATATAAGGAATAGTGGATTTAATTTCCTGAATTCTAAAATTGTTTTCCAAATTAAAGAAATATATTTATATTTCATAGGTATAGAATTTCTCAAGGGACTTTTGTTCCCTAAATAATTTAAATCCTAACCTAAAATTAAGATACGTGATTGGACAAAAACGAAAGCATTAAGTTTCTGCTTATGGTCCTCTACTCTTTAGTTGTTACATTTATGGTTATTTGTGTTTTTAAAAATAGAACATTTGAAAGCAAGTAAGATATATAAAACAACATTGTATAGGTAACCAGCTGTAAGACACTTTAGGAAAATAGTATATTATTTACCTCCCTGGGCTATCAAAATGGGGATTCAATCATAATGGATTTAATCACTTATCAAATTATACTTTATATTTAATAACTGCCTGGGAAATGTTAGTAAAAATTATTATTATTTTATAGTAATATCTAATGACTGCATATAAGAAAACCATTAACTTTTTGATTCCAGCACCACAGAGATTTTCCTAATCTTACTACAAAGCATGTGTAAAAATTTGCCTAACAGATAAGAGAAGCGTTGCTCTACAAGACATATATGAAGAAAACTAACATATTAATATTGTGGTATCATTGTCAGCCCTTTTTCTAACATAATTTTTCTCTCTTTGAGATAGGATTTTCCTGTGTTACAGTCCTAGCTGTCCTTGAACTAACTCTTGTGGATCAGGATGGCATTGAACTCACAGAGACCCACTTGCCTGTCTCCTGAGTGCTGGGATTAACGGTGTGCACCACCACCATTGCCTGGTGCATCCTTTCATAAACTTTTTAAAGCAAACCTGAGGCTAAAATGCTGGGTGACATTCTAGTCTTTCTCTATGATCTTTCTGGGACAGATAAATTGCTTCTTTTGTCGTGAATATCATGTAAATATTAATTATTGTCAGATTTGTTTCTCTAAGCCAAACCTGTGTTTTGTATTCTAGAGTCAAATATTTAACATTCACTTGATTAATTTGTATCCACATCCACCTAGTAGCTCAAGTCAGTAGTGTGGCAGCCCTTTCCCATTCTCCCAGGTCTGTTTTCAGCAAGCCATCTTGATGCCTCATTCTTTGGGCAGAATTCTGTCTCTGATGCTGCTGGCTTTGGCTCTGTCTACATTGATGACTTCTATGTTTTCCTCTAATATTTTTACAAATACGCATCTTTATATTTTATTAATAGAGATTGTATTGTGAGCCAGGCAGGGCAGTGCATGCCTTTAATCCCAGCACTCAGGAGGCAGAAGCAGGTAGATTTCTGAAAATTCAAGGCCAACCTGTTCTGCAAAGAGAGTTTTTATTGTATCATATTCTTGTTAAATAATCTACTGTAGTCCAACTATAGTTAGTTTTCTTATCAATAAAAGACCAGAAAGGTTTTTTCAAATATAATTCTGAAATACGGCTTTTTCTCTTTACAAAGCTTGTGGTATATTGGCTGTCATCAAGTGGGAATTTTTCATGCCAGATAGACTCATTCCGGAATTCTTTGTATATGATTTTAACAAGAATATCTATTCTCATTCTGCAAGTCTGCTTTAAATATAAATATTTGACAAAACCCCAAATTAAATCCATGCTTTTGCAACTACGTGATTATCAACTCAGTTGTCAAGATGTAATAAGGATTGGGAAAACATAATATCCATACACAGAAGAATGGAATTATATCTTTATCTTTCATCATATATAAAAATTAACATGAATTAGATATTTAAATACAGGGCCTGAAACTATGAAGTAAGCACAGTAGGACACAGGGGAAAGTTCCATCGTGTAGGTTTATACCATGTTTATTTTTATAAAAGTCCCAATCCACAAGCAACAAAAGCAAGAAAGTTTTCCTTAGAGTGGAAACACCAAGACACTGCAGATACTGTTGGAGGAGGCCACTTGTTTGTTTTATGGCAAAAACCAAAATAATCACACAGAAACTGTATTAATTAAATAACTGCTAGGCCTATTAGCTCTAGCTTCCTATTGTCTAACTCTTACATATTAATTTAACCCATTTCTATTAATCTGTGTATCACCACATGGCTGTGGCTTACCAGATAAAGTTCCAGCATCTGTCTCCAGCAAGGTTGCATGGCTTCTTTCTGACTCCACCCTTCTTACTCCCAGCATTTACATTCATTTCCCTGTCTAGGTCTTTCTGACCTGCTCTGTTATAGGCTCAAAGCAGTTTTTTATTAACCAATGGTATTCACAGCATAAAGAGGGGAATCCTGCATCACCTCCCCTTTTCTGTTTAAATAAAAAAGGTTTTGATTATGGGATGTTCACTGAGAAAGTTTTTGGCAGAATGAAGTGAGCCCCAGGAAAGCTACATGTTCTACAATAAGCAGAGCTGAAGAGATGGGGTTACCAAAGCCCACTGAATCCAGTGTCACCTAGAGCTCCAGAAGCCAGATATAAAGGAACAAAATTTGCTGTTTGTTCAGCTGGGTTTTAGTTTTGTTTGGGTAATCTTTCCTCCCTATTCTCCCAGTATTCCTTTGGGGAATGTTTATGCCCTTGTATACTGTAGACAAATTATTTTTTTTTTGTTTTTTCTTGTTTGTTTTACTTCATAGAGACTCACAGTTATCTGATTTCCTTGAGTTTCTAAAGAAACTTTGAAACGCATTACAACTGAAATTTTACAAGGACACTTTGTAATACTTTAAGGGAATACTTTAGTTTTTAAGTTTTTAACTTACTTTTTTCATACATTATATTTATGAAGACTTTTAAAGTTGGACTGATTACATTTAACTTTAGGGACCAGGGACAGAGTGTTACGATTTGTATGTGAAATGTCCCTTATGTTATTGAGTACTCAGTCCCCAGCTAAGTACAATATATCTATGTGAACTGTCTCTTATAGGTTTATGTTTTTGAATACTTACTTCCCATCTCACATTGTTAATTGGGGACATGGTGGAAGCTTTTGAAAATGAGGTCTAAGTAATAGAAATAGGTGTAGAGGGCTTTCTTATAGCTGGCATGGTTCTTATCAGAAACTTCTGCTTCCTGTTTATCAACCTGATGTAACCAGCCCCATCATACCTCTGTGGCCACAGTTGTGGGTTGCTGACACAGTCAAGAGTTGCTCCCATTGTGATGCCTTTGTCATCATGATGGAACTACATACTCTCAATCTGTGATCCAAAGTAAATCCTTCCTCTCTTAAGTTGGTTCTGCCAGATATTCTGCCATAGTAAAGAGCAGAGTGACTGGTACTGTGTTCATCAAATGAATGTGGCTAAAAACAAATGTATTTATAGATACATACATATATGTATATATTTATATTTATATATTTATATATATATATATATTTATATACATACATATATGCATACACATTTGGACGTCATTGTTAATATAAAAGGGGAAAGCCTGTAATTTGAGATGGCAAGGATGAATGTGGAGTACATTATGTTAATTAGACAGACATAGAAAGATAAATATCATATTATCTCACACAAATGAAATAAAGTTGATTTTGTAGAAAAGAGTGAAGGAAGAGTGGTGGTCACCCAGTCTGGAAAATTCATTCTGTAAAGAATCAGTTGAACGACAAGGTATTCATTATTAAAATGCTGAGATAAAGTGTGTTCTCACAATAAAAAATGCTATGGATGTAAAATAGCACATATGTTTATTTTATTGTGTTTATTATTCTATGTGTGTCATTCTTTAGAGCATCGTGTTCATGATAAACACATGAGATTTTACCTCTTTTATTTTAAAATAAAATAAAATATATCTACTTTTAGTAGCCTTTATAAGATACCTCGTTTTAAGTGTGTAACACTTTCTAATTTTTATTCATATTTTTTCTTTTGACTCTTGCTAAGGTATGAAACTTATGGGAATATATGTGCTTTTGACACCATCACATTTTTATCATGTGAAACTAGTAACACATTCAGACATTCGTTCAACATACAGTTATTGAATTGCTCCTGGTGCTCAGCATGAAGTCACATGAAATCATCTATGTTTCAGAAGGGTTAGTGAATCTGATACACTGAGATAAATTCCAATATGAGAATAATGAAAACAGAAAATTAACTTGCAAACGTGTAACAAGTACGAAATGAGAGTCACTTCCACTAATCTAGTACTGGAGATTATATAAATGGATTTGAGTCCATTGTAAGAGAAAAGTAAGAACTTGATATCTTTGTGGAAGCAAAAGAAAAAAATAAAGCATTGTGTCCAAGATCGTTTAAAACATCAGAACAATGGAATTGACTTAATGCTAAAGTGAGAAACAGATTTGAGGGAGCATATCAAGTTTTCCATTTCACCATGACACTGGGCAACAACAGAATATCTAGGGAGAGTACCAGTGAGGGCTGAGCATGAATGATGTAGTATAGACCTGGGGGCCGGAACCAGGCCAGTGACTCTTTGCAATGAATACCCACACATAAAAATGTACAGATAGAAGAGTTTACTATGTGATTCACTGAGTCACACTGCAGCTTCCATGAGGACATTTTTATCTTTCCCCGTTCTTTCCATTTTTTTTTAAATTTTATTTTGTTTTATTCTGTGGGGGAGGGAGATGGGTGGGATTGGGAGGCATGGTGTAAAAGATACAATAAATAAATAAAAAGAAAGTTAAAGAAAAAAGCTATTGTACCAAACTGTAGGCAGAGGCTGCTTGTTTTATTCCCAGCCGCCCAGATCCGAAATAATCACACAGAAACTATATTTATTACAACATTGGTTGGCCTATTAGCTTAGGATTATTATTAACTAACTTCTACATCTTAAATTAATCCATTTTTCTTATTTTATATTTTACCGTGAGGCTTGTGGTTTTTTGGTAAGGTTAACAGGCATCTGTGTCCTCTGGCAGCTACATGGTGTCTCTCTGACTCTGCCTTCTTTCTCCCAGCATTCAGTTTAGTTTTCCCACTTAGCTCTATTCTGCCCTACTACAGACCCAAAACAGCTTCTTTATTAATCAACGGTAATAATACATATTTACAGCACACAGAGGGAAATCCTACATCACCAAACTCTCAAAGAACTAATAAATTATTTTCTAAAAGTATTTAATTGTAGACCATGTGGACTCATTAACAGTAACAAGAAAAGAATGAACTACAAATTCTATGAGAAAGAGGACAGGAAATGTCTAGAAGCTAAGTATATGAAGCACTACTGTGCAGTTACTTTGTGATGTAGAGGCACGGGGATGTATAGCAAGAATGAAACAATAATAACTGGAGTGATAGCACACACCTTCAATCCCACCACTTGGGAAGGCAGGGGTAGGCAGATCTCCGTGATTCTGAGGCTAGCCTGAACTGTATAGCACCTTCCAAGACATTTTCAGTTACAAAAAAAAATCTACCAAAAAATAAAATGATAAATGTGGATATTTAGTTAGTCAAGAAGACTCTCGTGATTAAACCTAGTTGGCACAAAAGAAAACAAAAAAAAAAAGACTCAAATATTAAACAGGAACTTGAGGGGCTGGAGTAGTGACCAGACAGGAGAGTCAAACAGTAGGTAGCAAAGGAGGGGGTGAGAGTAATCAGAATACACTCTATGTGTTTATGAAAAGTGAACAAATTTAACAAATGTTTCAAAGGAAGATGAATTTTAAAAGGGCTGAAGTGATGACTCAGCAGCTAAGAGCACGTACTGGATTTACAGAGGGCCTATGTTCAGTTCCCTCCGTCTGCTTTAAATGACTCATAACAGCCTGCAAATGCCGTCATTGGGGATCTGATATCTTTTTCTGGACTTTATATCTGCACTCACATGCATGCCCATAGCTACCACACACAAATACAAATCCATATGCACAAGTTTAAAATAAGATATAAAATGAATAAACAAACATGAGGATATATTCTGGTAATGAGGAAGCAGAGGGAGGAAAGAACAAAAAGGAGAGTTCACATATTAAGGGCTGCATCACCAGGGACTATTGTATATTCCTGGATCTCTCCATGAAAATAATTGCAGTAATTGCTAGTTTGTGAGGAAATGTCTCCACATATTATTTCAAAATGACATAAACTAAAAGGGAATCAAACCATCTTTTGAAAGTAGGTGATGAAAACAAGTAAAAAGTAGTATTTGTAAATTTTAATTTCATATTCTTGTATGTCAAATTTTCAGTAAGAATAAAGATTTGGTAAATCCACAAGGGTTGTTTTTTTAATTATGATTAAATTTTCCTACAGTGAAAAACACAGATCATAGCTGTGACTGTTTCAACTCTAGCTCCTGGTTTACTTATAATGTTATGTCAGAGATGTCAAATAATGCAGACTATGATCAATCTATAAATCTTACTCTCAGATCTTGTGCACACACACACTCACATTCACACACATATATACATAATCACATTCACACACACATATCCTTCAAATTTGAAAATATACTGATTATTAGTTTTAAGTCTGTAAGCTGTATATCAATGTCAAATACTAATATGTAAGACAAAACACGTACCTAAGTAACTTCGTAGTAAGCTTTCCCCCTGGGGAATTATGTAATAAACATGCTGCATAAGGCAAATTTTATGAAACACATAAAATTAATAAATGCCCCAGTTAAACAAGTGTCTCAGGAAAAAAGAAAACAGCCACCACTTTAATTTTCAGTGGTTTCTCAATATTAGGCTACTTTAAATACTTGGTCAGACCACTGCTTTGTGTTGAGTCATCTCTTTGAATGGTGGACAATGGAGAATGCATGCTTCCCATGACCTTGACATTGTTGTGCAATGATTAATCATCATGATTAGCAGTTAAGGTCCAGACATAGGAAATGTGTCTTTGCTTGTGTAATCTGATAAGTGGGTTGTGTGGCTGAGGTGAGCTGAGAAAAGTAACTAAGAAGCACCAGAGCTAACAGTCAGCTGTGCAAATAACATATATATGTTAAGGAAATAGATAGGAATTTGACCATAATATTTCTATAGTTACAAGGCTAAAAAAATCATTAATATGAGAGGACTATATGAGATCACAAAAGTACAATATTTTTGACATTGTGAAATTAAAAAAATAACTTTCTCTATTTGTTTCCTATTTGATAGCTAACAACATAGTCTATGTTAAATAATAAGCTTCATATGTTTTTAAAATCAGACTCTTATAAATTGAATGGTGCCAGTCACTGAGGGGTGATCAGGGCAATTCAGAGATCGACATTATGGGTCATAAAAAGTACAGCTGTTCTTTAAGTAATGGCAAAATTAAATCTGTAACATTTAACTGGAAGATGTATAATGCTAGGCACTATAACCAGTCACTATGGCCAAAGACGCTGATATATTCCCCCTCAGGCATTGATTGGAATGTAATTCTGAGTAGTCATAATCGCTACAAGCTGTGGTTCCTAGAAATTGCATAAAGAATCAACAGAAAGTTAGAATGCTTAAAGCAATGGAAACTTGACTGATAATTCATCAGACTAGAAGTTAACAAGATGTTGGAAAGGCCTCTGGGCCCTCCAAAGTGCTAGGGGAAGATTCTTTCTGATCTCTTCTGCCATCTCATAGACACAATCAGTGAAAATAAATGCACAACATACCCAAACTAACTTATGGGACACAATGAAGCCAGTGCCAAAAAGAAAGTTCATAGTACTAGGTGCCTCCATTTAAAAAAAAAATTGAAGAGATCTCATACTAGCATCTTAATAGCACACCTGAAAGTTCTGGAACAGAAAGAAGCATACACACCAAGGAGGAGTAGACAGAAGGAAAAAAAAATCAAACTGAGGGCTGAAATCAATAAAATAAAATGAAGATAATAATGCAAAGAATCAAGGAAACAAAGAGTTGGCACTTTGGGAAAATCAACAAGCTATACAAACCCTTAACCAATCTAACTAAAAGGCGGAGAGGGAATATCCAAATTAACAAGATTGGAAATGAAAAAACGATGACATAGCAACATTCTGAGGAAATTTAAAAGTTTCCATTGTCTTTCAGTCTCCATCAACATTGTTTAAAAGTTCAAGGTTCTGGGCTCCTAGGGGCTCACAGACACTGAACCGACAACCAGGGAGCCTGCATTATACTGACCTAGGCACTCTGCGTGTATGTTGCAGTTGTGTAGCTTGGTCCGCTTGTGCGTCTCTCAACAGCGGGAGCAGGGGCTGTCTCAAACTCTTTTCCTGGCTTTTGGAACCCTACTCTCCTCATACTTGGGTGCCCTGCCCAGCGTTCCTGGAAAGTTGTTTAGGCTTACTGCAACTTGATATGCCATGCTCTATTTATATTCATGGAAGTTCTGCCCTTTCCTAAACAGAAGGAGAAGAGGAGTGGGTTGTGAAATGGGGAAACAGATGGGGGATGGTGGAGAGAGACTGGGAAGAAAAGAGGAAGGAGAAACTGAAGCCAGAAGGTACAATAAATAAATAAACAAACAAACAATGGCACAGTATATACATTACAATACAGAAAAGCAGCTTGGCTGCTATCATAACAAGGTCATTTATCTAATTTGTGCAGCAAATTTGTACCAGACAGAAGAAGCAAATTTAAGAGAAGGAACAGCAGAAACCAAGAGTGGATTACTCATCCAGGACGACTGCCATTAGTGTTTTTACCAACATTTGCTCAGTGTGTCAATGGTTGTAGCGTGGTGGTCGGGCGGCAATGGGAAATAACCAAAATTAGCCTTGTCCGAAAATAATCAACTTTAAAAAAGGAAGGAAGTGAGGCAAACTTACAGAGCCAGGGTTCCAGCGAAGAGCAGGGAACCAAGAGGGTGGAGCTTACCCAAACCTCGTTCTTTTAAAGGTATTTTTTTTTTACCCTGGAGCGGCCACGCCCCTCAGACAAGGGATTGGTCAGCCTCCCCAACAAATGGTCTCACACAATCCCCAATAGTTAAAGGTTTGTGCCAGGTTCTGACAGTTCATTCCACAAACGCTTCTTAGTCCATAGATACAAAAAAACAGGAAATCCAAGCCGGGCGGTGGTGGCGCACGCCTTTAATCCCAGCACTCGGGAGGCAGAGGCAGGCGGGTCTCTGAGTTCGAGGCCAGCCTGGTCTACAAGAGCTAGTTCCAGGACAGGCTCTAGAAACTACAGGGAAACCCTGTCTCAAAAAAAAAAAAAAAAAAAAAAAAAAAAAAAAAAAAAAAACCAGGAAATCCAGGAGTAAATTTAGTCGTCTCAGTAATATAGCTATAGTGATGGGTAGAACATAAAAAGTATCAATAATAAAATAGCCTAACTGTGCCAAACAGCTTGTATCTAGAGATGGCAATAGTGTAAGGGTCCTGGCTGGGAGAGGCAGGTTTTAAGCTAAAAGGTCCAAAAAGCTACTGTGAAAGGAATGTAATCTTTCTTTATTGGGTAAATTTGCTCAAAAGAGAAGAAAATGCCCAGTAGAAAACCATACTATTCTTCTATAAACCCGTGTCTGAGACGCAGGTTAGAATGTCACTGCCTTTGGTATTTCCTGAAGGGTTTGGCTACATAAGCAAACTTCCAACTAAAGCTCACAGCACAGATTTTTCCACCTATATTTAAAGACATAGCAGAGTGATATGAGAAATGATTTGAGTAAAATATAAGCCAAAGTTTGTTAGCAGGAAATGATGCAATTAGTCAACTAAACATACTTTTTCACAAAATGATGGTAGAATCTTTCATAATCAGATACAAGATATTTTCATCAAAACATAAATATTTCTTCCCTTGTTTATCAGAGGAGTCTTTTTATTAGTCATATCAGAGGCATCATTCAATCAAAATGAATCAGGTGCACACACTTTTTGGCATGTTTTTTTGTTTGTTTCATGGTGGTATCTTCCACATACACCGATAAATGTGACTTTTGAGAAGAGTAAGGAAATTCATTAACTGATCCATTAATTGCTGTATAAGACAGTCTGCTGAATTCTGCCTCTAAGCATCATCTCTGAACAAACACTCAGTTTCTGACCCATCCCAAAATATAATTTAAAAATTTTGTCTTACTGTTTTCCAAAACATAGGCCCATCTATGTATGATAATTTCCTCTCTGACTGTACTCTTCAGTAAGTAGAGTTTCTGTGGTTTTCAGAGAAACTGTCAAAATCGAGGAATTATCTTTTGAAAGAGTTGAGATATCTCTATACACATAAGCAAACACAATAATAACATGAATAATAACAGAAGTGTTGCAGCAAAGCTGTGTGCCAGACACTGTGTGCAACTGCTTTATATAGATCTACCTTTCATAAAAATCTCAGAAGCAGAATTCATTTTCCTTGTGTTCTATGATGGAAAACCGAAACTTAGCCAGGCTGGAGGCCTATCTATTCTATCTTCAGCTAAGGAAAGTTAAAATCAGTAGTGAAACTTAACTGACCTGAATCTAAGTCAGCATCTCTGGAAAACAATTCATCACAGATTGGTTTGTCTTATAAATTCTTCTAAAGGTTAATAATAATAATAATAATAAGGCTGCTTGTTTACTCTCATGCAGTCTTTGCTAGGTGAGTGGGACCCATGAAAAACCAGTTCCTATCAACTAACAAGTTTGTTCCTTATAAATACTTTCACAGAAATGTTGTCACCTTTTAAAGTAGAAGACAAAAAAGGACAGTCATACACTCAGACTTTGTAACCTTGCATCGGTACTGTGGTTCATATTCTGTACCTTAAAGCAAAGATGTCCATTTATAAGGAGATTTGTAGCATTCTCCTCCAGGGGAAGAAAGAAAATTTAAAAACAGAAAGAAGAATAAGTGTTGTCGTTTCATGAAGTTGAGGAGAACTTTCCCCTTCTATCCAGTTTCACTTTTTGATCCTGAGGCATTACTTCAGTGTGTATACATTTATGCTAATCATATACCACAGCCATGGGTTCTTCTATCAATATGAAATGTTTTGTACTTGCTGTTTTTGTGCATCTTGTATTGTTATGTGCAATATACAAAATAACGTGTCTAACTATGCCATTTATGCTTTTGAAAGAAAAAGCAAATTACTTACTGAAGAGAATGGCATTTGCATGCATGTGTGTCAGCTTTCAAGCCATTTCCTTCTACAAAATATTGCTTTCTACACTTAGAAAATGCATCCGTCCATCAGTTACGAACCATTTCAAAGCACTTTATGAATCTACAGAGCAAAATGTACTTATCTTACATTGGCAGTGTCCCAGCTGTTACAAAATTGCTATTGTCCTAATACTTACAAGGCAATTTTAGCATCAGTTAATAATTTTACAGGATAGATAACTTCTAAAGCATTATAAAATGACAGACATTAAACAATAGCAACTTAGCATTTTTCGAAACAGTTCGTGACAGCTTAAAACCTAAAGTGATTTTAATGTATAGTCTATGTAGTTTTAGCTTCTCATTGACAATTCCTTTAGAAGATAAAAATGTGAAAACCCTTTTAAATAGTGGGTGAAAGAATAAAACAAATTTATCTTTAAAGATATTCAGTAAAAATCTCAATTAGGAATAATGTATCAAATCTTCCTGTTCAGATAGTAGGTGACAAGAATTCGAATTTATTTAGCTGGAAAAAAAAAAGATGGTATCATTTAATGGTAGGGTACCACAAAATAAAAAGGCATATCTATTCATTAAAGCTAATACAGAAAAGAAAAATACAATGAACAGCATTTTATATAAATCAGTATGCATGATTTCTTCCTAAACACTGTTTTCCATCAATCTTAGTTTAACAGCTTCAGTTCAGGGGACTCTGGGTGAACGTATCATGCGTGATCTCTCCTACTCCCTTTGTTTGTGTTGGTGGGACAGCCACGCTGTTTTTAGCTGGATATTTGGCCACTCCCCTTGGATAGCTAATGCTTTGATGGTACAAAAGAAAAACAACTGGAAACAAACTGTTAATTGGTACTTTGATGCTTTGCATGAGTAATACCTTCAAAGAGAAAACACCTTTGGATGACTACTAACATGTATCGTAAGTTATTTTCATACATTGACTTTTAAATAAAGCAATTATTATCGGTATTCACTAAGGCCAATTGACCACATCGGACTACCAGATTACCTTAGTGTTCAACTACCATCTTCTCCATCACTGAGTCACTGACATGGTTTGGGCTCGTTGTATATCACAGTCCTGTATAGTCCAGTATAACATTGTATCAGGTAAACTCAGTTTTTTCAAATAATGTAAGTCAAAGTCAGACATCTAATGCTGTCTGTCAATTTTGCTACTAATAGTGTCTCAAAAAATACATGATGCTCTGTGATACTAGAGCATGGTGTATCGGTTTCAACACTTTTCCTAATGCTAAAATAGTAAATAAAATTATGACTGTAAAGGTCTTAAGTACTTTTATAATATGTTCTTTATTAAGTAGTTGTAGATCCTAGTACATAGACACACCCAACCAGAAAAAGTCAATATATGTTGCAAAATTCAACAGGCATCAGATATCCTATAACACCACTGCACGATTGCAAGGAGAATGTGCGTGCCTCAGTTTGTTCTGTTTCAGGCAGTACTCCTAGAGTCTAGAAAATACTGGGTGAAGAACAAAATTGTGTTAAATGAATGATGACTGATTGATCATGTTGATTCAATCGGAAATAGTTATCTCTTCCTGATAAGCTTGAAATCTCGATTACTTTTTTCAGTGTGTATGTAGAGATTGTTCTCAAAAAGAAAAAAAAAATTACACATGACTTTAAATTTGAAAACCAAGCAGCTACTTTTGTGAAAAAAGATTGAGAAGCAAGCCGGGCGGTGGTGGCGCACGCCTTTAATCCCAGCACTCGGGAGGCAGAGGCAGGCGGATCTCTGTGAGTTCGAGACCAGCCTGGTCTACAAGAGCTAGTTCCAGGACAGGCTCCAAAGCTACAGAGAAACCCTGTCTCGAAAAACAAAACAAAACAACAACAAAAAAAAAGATTGAGAAGCATAAAACTTTGCCTAAAGTTTCAAAATATCTTTACTAGAATAATCTGTTTTTATAAAAGTGATATATTTATAATAACATAAAGATGATAATAATATCAGGTAGTTCTTTCTTTGCTTTTTTATATTATCAAATGCTTAACATACCTATTTAAGTTATTTAAATGTATCTAATAATGTAAACAAACATGATTATTGTTAACACATAAAATATAGGCGCATCTGAATGCACATTTCTTGGCCACTGAAAGTAGCATTTTCATTACAGTTGTAGTTTTGAATTTTCATTTAATTCAATATTTTTTTACTTTTTGTTTATTCCTTTTCTTTATAATCTCAATTTCAAAACTCATAGTACCCTTCAACAAAATGTGGCCATGATAATGAATTTCTACATGAGCAATAATAGAGAACTTGTTTTGCAGAAGAAGTTACTATCCTCTAGATACTGGAAGCCTTTAGTTTCCACAGAGAAATAGCCAAACTTATATCATCCCTTGGATTATAGCATACTACAGTGATTTTAATAACTCCTTACCGTATAGGCCTTGAGTTGGGGTTGCCCTTTCTTTCTCAATTCATATGCTCCTCCCAGCTATCTAGAGCTACCCACGTGAGAAGATGTTTCCTGTTCATCAGAAGGAAAGATCACATTGACCTACAGACAAATGCGCCTTCATCTCCACTCTCGATGACAGTAAACTCAGCCCCTACAGGTAAAACTAGGCCAGTAGTACTTTAAGTTCTAAGCATTTAACCAGAATTTTAGTCAGATTTTTATTTTATTCTCGAGTTACTCCATCTAAAACTATGCTGCTAACTTAGATATCTTGGCTAACTTTTCATACACACCTGCATATCATGAATTATTAATATACACAAATTATAATTTGAAGTTGTTTGTATTGCTAAGATGTACATCAACCAGTTTTAGGCTGGAAACTCTGAAGAGCAAAATCAAACAAGTAAGAGGAGACGCTACCAAAATGGCAGGAGACTGATTGTGAATTAATGTTTGTAAAATTTTCTGCAAAGGTTGGCCATTGCTTTGAACTATCTGGCCTATTGCAGGGTGTCTGAGATATGATTTCTGAGACATATTATGTCACAGTTCAGGTCTTGCTTCTCTGAAGTTTTCTAGGAGACCACTTGCCCAGCCTATCTCAGACCAACTCCACTGAAGTAGTCAGATATAGCTGTCCTAAAGCTATCATAGAAAGGGTATTTCTATTCCTGCGAAATCAGTTTTTCAAAATTAGTGTTCAATTTGTGAGAATCCATGTAGAGTTTAGTATTGCCCCTCTCATTAAGTAACACAAACCAAGGTTTTCATCTCTTTAAAGTTCTGGAATGACTGCCGTGTTGTCTATTGGAACATACTGTGGAGTGAGAATGTCTGCATTTGAAACCTTCTGTGGTATTTAGGCTATGTGTAGTCTTGAAAAAAAATTGCTTAATACCTTACTGTAGAATACTAGATTTAAAAGATTTAATTCATATTAAATATTTTGAATAGTGCCTGGCACATATTGAACAAATATCCTCAAGTGATGCCTCAAGTTCCAGGCAAGCTGGTTATCAATTTATATGTTTTAGTTGTTCATATCCTCCTATTAAGTTAGTGTTTATTGAAGCAACTCAAAACTTAACTTTGTGGTGGAATAACCTTGTAAACTGTTAAAAATGTGTTGCTATTGTTAGTAATAAAAAACTGGTTGACCAGTCGCCAGGCAGGAAGTATAGGCAGGAAAATCAAACTAAGGGCACTGGACTAGAAAAGGGCAGAGGCAGAAGAGATGCCAGAAATGCAGAGAAAACAAGACATGTAAAATATAGGTAACAAACTGTGAGCCGTGTGGCAGAGGGTAGATAAAAAAATATATATGGGTTAATTTTAAGTATAAGAGTTACCTAGAGCTATCAGTTGAGCATTTGCAATTAGTATTAAGCCTCTGTGTCAGTTATTTGGAAACTGGCAAGCAGGACAGAAACTTCTACAAACACAACTTAACTTGATACATTTTTGTTATTGCTTAAAAAATTATCAGGAAATACATCCAGATGAGAAGATAGTAAAGAAACATAATTTATTTGAAAGTAGAATCAGTGAAATGATGTTCAAATTATGAATGTTATATTTCAAATTTGTAATCAAGAGTGTATTTTCCTTCAGAAAATTTCAAAATCCCTAGCCAACTAGCATGAGTTGTTCCCGGTTTTCAAAGGTGATGTTGTTGGTGAGGTGCTGAAAGGAGAGTCATACTCTGTCGTGATGACTTCAGAGCAGAGAACTCAGACTGAGGGCAATCTCGGGTCTCGGATTCCTAAGTAGGTTCTGGAGTCTGCTCCTTGGCTCTGGCAGTCACTGCTGCTGCTCCTACCATAGCCCTCTTCCATTAATACTGGTTTTCTTTTTCCTTTTAAAAAATATTTTCTGACCCCTATTTTAATTTTTATGTGTATGGGAGTTCTGTCTCCTTGTCTGTACACCACGTTGTGTTGTATCTTTTGGGACTGGAGTTACAGACATTTGTGACCTGCCATGTAGGTGCTGGGAGTTGAACCCAGGTTGTCTGGGAGATCAATCAGTGCTCTTAGCAGTTGAGCCGTCTCTACAATCCCCTTTGTTTTGTTTTTTAAGCCACTGGAACTAAACTTGATACACATTTGAGATATTTTCTCAAAACAACTAGATTAGAGTAGGTAAGGTAAATTTCTTAGGGTCTGATTTCTGCTAAAGTTTTTGGACTTGCACAAGTTACAGTATATTACCTTTCCTATTCCCCATAATGTCGAAATTATTTCAAGATAGCACAATTATTAAAGCCAGGAAATAATGCAAGCATAATTAACTGCCGTATAAACTATGTTAGAATCTTCCCAGATTTCTACTGACTGTTTTCTTAGCCTAAGGTCTATTCTAAGACTCTATGCCACATTTAGCTACTGTGTCTCTTCAAGTGACCTCTTATCAAAAAAAAATAATAATAATAAAGTCAGATGCTGCTACGTCCTTGGTCTATCACATTGAAGCATATGGTAGCAGAATATCTTATTACTCATAGTACTAATTTCTAAATTTTCTAAGGATAGATAAATTTTCTCTTGATTTATCAGCTTTTCATTCGTAGTTTTATATCCATGTGCATTCATGAGAGAATATTGGGAATCTGTCTTTTTGAGAGGTTCCAAATTGATTCACCTTAGATCACTGAGGCCTCTTCAAACTTTTATCATATATATTTTTAAGACAGCTCTGTTATTTAAATAAGTAAATATGAATAATAATAACCATGCTTCTCACTGTCCAAGAAAGATAGTAAGGTCTAAAGCATACCTGGTCAAAAACTAGGTGATGATACCTGAGGGTCTGTTAAGCATCATGGCCTGGAAAGTCGGTGATGGAAGATTCACAATTGCAGAGTATTGCTTCTCCCTAATTGAGCACTATAGTTCCAGTGCAGATTATTTACCCCTTTTCCACTCCCTTTACCTGAGAACTTTCAGCTACTGCTTCCTTAATATATTGTCCAGTCTTAACTTGCATCTCCTTCTCCTTGTCCAGCACCCAAACAGAAAAACAAGCACTGTTGTCTGTAGTGTTTGTATTTCCTTTTGCTCCCATCATCATCATGGGTTATTTTATTCATTTTAACAATTAATTACCTTTACCATTTGTTTTTAAATTGGGTTCTCCTCACACCCTGCTTTATTTCAATTACTTGCTTAGGGGTTGTGTGAAACAGTCTCTGCCGATGAGAGCTGTGTGACTCTGTCTTCACAACAGTTGCCCATTTTCCCTCCCATCTTTCCCCTTCTCACCCACCCACACACGAGATAAATTCATTAGTTTCTGCTTTATCCTTATTGCAAATATTTTCACTGCTGGGGAGATACATGGAGTCACAAACCGCATAACAGCATTGGGAACAACAAGAAACAGCACACAAGATGATAAATACCATGCAACCTTTCTGTATAGGATTTACATATGTTATCTTGTCTCTATGGCAAAGTACCTGACAGAAGCAGTTTGAGGGGAAAAAATGTTGGTTTTTGGCTCATAGTTTCATTCCATCATAGCAAAAAGAGTGTGGAAGAATTTACAGCAGCCAGAAAATGTAATAGAAGTGCTTGATGTGCCTCATATATTGGTGGATCATGAAACAGAGACAAGACCAGAAGTAGGGATACACTATAATCTTCAAGGGCTTGTTCCCTTTGATTCATGCCTAAAAGGAAGGCCCAAATTCTCTGTTTCCTTGACCTCCCAAAACAATGCCATGAGCTAAGGAACAACCAATGGGTGTTGTTTCGTATTCAAACCAGAGCAGTAGCTCTGCCATCTAGGTTTCCGTGAGTACACATTATGGTGTTGGCATAGAAACAAAACCACCTAGTTTGTCAAAATCAATCAGCTTCATTCAGAGTTGAGTGATGAATATCATCTTACGCTGCCTGTTTCCTAAACAAAGTCTCACATATTACAGATGATGACTGGTACAGCCTGAAAAGATCTTTCCCTCTCTGTTTTATAGATATGTACTACTCCATTATGAAGATTAGACATGTCATAATTCTTTCAATTATTGTTTTATTACGGACTCCTAGGCAGTCTCCAATATTTTGTAGTGATAATGGAGAAAATTTGGAGAGATTCCTCAGGAAAGAATTTTGTTCTTGATCTTCAGAAAATAACATAGAAAATCTGTAAGGACTCCAAGAACTCCAAACTATAAAAAATTTGCCTTAAGAGCTACAGACTAGGAACAATATTTGACAATGAATCAATGGGTTTTTCAGGCTCTGTGCCTGTTATAGAAAGCATCCAAAGCTCAGCACCTTCACTGTTGAAAAGACAAGTAGACAAAGAGAGGACTGGGCTGAGGCAAACTATACAGTGCCGGCACAGAATGATCAGAATAAAAGATCTATCTCAAAGCCAACAGGAGATTCAAGTAGATGCCATAGGGAAAAATGCAATAATAAGTGTCAGACTGGCCTAGGAGATAAAGCAAGGTCTAGAGGATAAAGAAAAATCCTTCTTCAAAAGTCTTCCTTTTTGAATGTAAACATGTGGTCTATGAGGAAGAACAGACCCCTTGTGAATTTGGGAAGAACCATCCCTGTCAGTGATGTTAGATTTAAAACTGACTGAATACTGCACTACCAAGATTATTGTAATAATTATATTTTGCTGTGTTATACATTATTTAGAGCTCAGTGGCTCAATAAAGTATTGCATGTGTTGTTGCCTTAAGGTTTATATAAGGTTTATATTCAGGAGGTGCTTTTGTTTGGCATTTGAACTGTGAACTTCACATTAAACAACCAATATTTATAATCTCTGATGACCTCGTGGGAGCTTCGGACTCCAACTTCCAATTTTCTTCAAATGGCTGCTGTCAGGAAGCTTGACTTCCTCTGTAGATGTTGCTATGGGCCTTAGTTCCTTGGCATGTGCCTTTACTCTAGGGATTTTTTTCCTGTCTACATCCTGAAACACTTGACTTCTCGGGAGAGCAGCACAGAAGGGAGAAAGCATGGTGCCCTAATCTCCCAATCTCTGGAATCACACACTATCAGTTCACCAAATTAATTTGAACAAAGCAAATCACTAAATAAGACTATTCTCACAGGGAAGAGAATTGGGTCCTGACTTCTGAAAGGAGTAGTGTCAATGAATACGGGGGATGCTTTCTACCACTGTGCCACTTTAGAATAAACTACTACTTCGGGGGCTTTCAAGTCTATCACTTCACCATGCTACAGAAGGATGGTGAAGCAAAGGGATGGTATCAACAACTCAAGAAACATTTCTGACGTCTTTGTTTACATCCTGTAGGAAGTTCCATATAAGGACAGGCATAAAGAACATGACGAGATACAGTTGACTGCTCCATCAAACACAGTATTCTAATCAATGGAAATAATGAAGTTTCATGTTCAACACCTAACCTGAGAATTCAGCTTTGGAAGCACCAAGGAAAGATGCTGAGAATCAGATGTCCTGGGCAAAACACAGGTTCCAAACCATAAGCTACATGCCAGCTGGCATTCAAGTAACTTCTCTGTACCTCAGTTACCCAGTCATTTGAAAGCAAACAACAGGACCTACTTCTTAGGGTTGATGGGAGAGTGAGTACATCAAAGCTGTTAAACATAACCTAACAACCCATGCTCACTTTGGCAGCACATATACTAAAAATAATAAACTAACATCAGTGTTACTAATACTATTATTGTAATTTCTGTTACTATATTCTGTTACTATATTTATATTAAATATATATGTTTATATATATAAAGGGGACATGGACATTTTTTTAAATGTATTATTAATTCCAGATAATACTTTATTTAAGTTCATGGGATACTTGAGAGTTATGTTATGAGAAAGTAAGCAAAGAACTTTTCAACCTTTAGTCTCTTGAAAGAATGAATATCTCAAAGAAGAAATTCAATTTGTGTATAAAGTTCAAAACTAAAGATGGCAAAAACTATTTCATGAGGGTGAAACATGCCTAAGCAAGTGAAAAGTTGCAGGACCTGTGTTCTAATCCTCAAACCCATTTAAAAGCCAAGCATGCCCACATAGGTTTTTTTTTTTTTATCCCAGTGGTAGATGCCTGAAACACGTAGATCCCAGGAGAATGTTGAACATTCAACATAGCTGAAATGACCATCTTAAGGTTTAGCAAGAAACCTTGTCTCAAAAAAAAAGCATGGGGAATAGTAAGGGAAGAGACCCTTTGTCCTGCTCTAAACTCTAAATGCAAGCACTATGTGAGCACACACACACAGAGAGATGCACACAAAGATACACTATGTCCACAATGTGCTTCTAAATGTATAAATATATCTAAATAGAGAGACTTCTAGTATTTAAACAAATGGTTCATTATTCTGAATCTAGAGAAAGATGTATAATTACTGATCACTCTGAGTCCACTCTGGATGAAACTGTTGAGGTTATAGAATTTTTTTTTTATTTTTTTTAAATATTTATTTATTCATTATGTATACAATATTCTGTGTGTATGTCTGCAGGCCAGAAGAGGGCACCAGACCCCATTACAGATGGTTGTGAGCCACCATGTGGTTGCTGGGAATTGAACTCAGGACCTTTGGAAGAGCAGGCAATGCTCTTAACCTCTGAGCCATCTCTCCAGCCCCGAGGTTATAGAATTTTTTAAAAGGCTCATGGTGCCTTTTGTTTTCTCGTAGAAACAGTCATGCTGCCTGGCTCTCTGCCTCTTCTCAATGCTTCCCATCCTCTGCAACCTCCTCAAGAACACTCCAAATGTGTCTCATGGATCCTCTACGGCTCATTACCCAATGACTTAGCAGTGATGTGCTAAACCCTTCCACAGGGCTAGAATTTCTGTACCTGACAACCTTTGCAGAAGCTAAGCCATTCCCAGCCAAGGAAGCTCAGACACTCTGTGAGTAATTACTACAGACTCAAGAAAATGAACACTGACTTTTGTCTACACAATATTTTTTAGAAAGCTTGTCTCAACTGAGAATTTTACACGGAAACAAAATCAGATTAAAATATGGGCTGCCACTATTACTGAGAAAATGTGGGATTCAAGCAGGAAATTTAGAAGTTAAAATTACAACGCAATGGTAGCCCTCCCGGTGGATGGAGAGACTGGGTGAACTTATCCCCTTCCTACAACAACATCTTACGGGAAAACAAGCCAGAAGCTGGGCAATATTACTTCTCCATTGTGACTGTGGGCATGGTTCCAGAGCAAAGCAAAAACCTTCAGTTTGTGGCCCATAAAGAAGTTTTCCTATTGTTACAGGATGGAAAAACGAACCCTCTCCTTTTCTTCAGCACATGATCTTGGCACAAACGGCAGTACGATGGCTTTGTGGAGACAGCATGACAGGAGGGCAGAGATCACGCAAAGCATGGGTATGGTGATGTGTGTATTGTCCCTCATGCTCCCTTGCTGCTCTGGGGAGCTCAATTGTTCTTTCCAAGGGAGAAGTTTGACTTCCCTTTATAATTTCTCTTCACCTCACAGCAGTCAAGTGCTCATATTACACTCCCAGGAGATGGCAACACCATTACTGTTGCCTTTATCTGTCACTCCTCGGCAATCCTTCATGATCTTAATTTTTCACAGATATCTGTCTCTGAGTGGGGACTTCGAAATAGTCTTTAGCCCAATTCCAGATGGAACTTTGGTAATATTGTCAAAGTATTAATGCTTTAAACTAATTTTCACTAAAATATTAATGGTTTCTACATAATAGTGTCATTGTAAATGAAGAAATTCGGTGCTTGAATTCAATCCCATAGAGACACGGTGACATTTTCCTCTGAAAAGTCACTTCAGAAGGTTGTGTGCATGGTGTCACTTTATGGTGCCTTTCAAAATGGGGAATCAACCTCAGTGATACAGAACTGAGGTGCTGTTAGATGTCTTGGCAAAAGAAAGTAATTATAGAAGGGGGGGGCGACGTAGCTCAGTTGTAGAGTGCTTGCCTACCTGCACAGTGTTCTGGGCTCAGCTGCCGACGCTGCAGAGGTAGGCAGTACGTTCCATGTCTGTATTCCAGCACAAGAGGCTAGAAGCAGGAGAATCCGATTATCATGTCCACCCTTTCAATATTTAGATAATCTTATTAAGGAACCCATAAACTGAAGGCATTATCAACTTTTGATGTTAGATTATAAATAATTAAGATACAACCTCTCATCTCTGCTGAATTTGCTTTAGTAATTGACTAAGTATTGTTGCTTTATTTGATGTGTATTACTAAATTGGAAGGAGAATGCTTGCACCACCGGCTGTAATCTTCTTGCATTTAACTCATGTAAAGCACCCTGGCTCTCTGCTCTGCTCCATGTTGTTTTCGGCATAGCACTTTGAACTCAAAGGCTGGTATGCTCTAAGTTTGAGTTTCTAAACTGAATTAAATGGTGAACATCTGCCTGCTCTAATCTGTGATCTTGAGAATCAAAAAGAGTACCCCAAGCCTGCTGTGTTCTTATTCTCACTGGAGTGTGGCTTGCTAACTTCGGAAGGATTTTGTGTGTTACTCAGAGAAGCTCCCTCTTAAAGGAAGCAGAAGTCACTCTTGTCACTCCTCAAGGGAAGTAAAGGCATAGAGGAGTCACTGGAGCAACACCAGCTGACAACCCAAAACTGGTTGTGGAAGTGTCAAAGAGAATCAGCTTCAAAAATAAGAATTCAAAGGTAAGGTCCAGAAGCCAGCACTGAGCATTTACTCATATTGATATATAAAAAAATAACACTTTTTGACTAGTAGTTCCTAACTTATCGGTTCACTACAAACTGCATTAAGACTTTTTTGATGTGATAAGGAAAATATCCCCGGTTTCATTTCTCACTGGTCTGACACCTGCGTAAAATCCTTTCTGATTAAGTAAATGACTAGGTATTCCAAACTAGAAGAACCCATCCTAATTACCACAATTTAGATGGTAATCATTGGGCAGGACTGGAGAATTTATCAAATGCAACACAAGCTGTAGACCTTCTCTGGGAGAAAGAAGAGAATAATTCTTGTTTTGTATGTTATCATGAATCAAGGGTACGAAGGCAAAATGCTGTAAAACTTAAAGAGTTATAAATAAATAAGTAGCAAAATGTTTTGGTGGTTAAGAGCACTAGCTACTCTTCCATAAGACTTGGGGTTCAATTCCTAACACTCACATGGTAGCTGTAACTCCAGGCACAGGGGAATCTGTCCTTTAAGGCCTCTGAGGACACTACACATACATGGCCACAGACAAAGATGCAATGAAAACACCTATACCTCAAGAAAAGAAAAAAAGGAAAAGGAAAGAAAAGAAAAGAAAAGAAAAGAAAAGAAAAGAAAATAGGGAAACTAAGAAACGGAGACTGGAGACAGTGAGATGTACCAGGGTGAGTGTATCAACCTCACTTTAAAGTCCAGGCAAGAGCTAATTATTATTTTTAATCTCATTTAGCTTTTACTTAGTAAACTTCAGTGAGTTCCTCTAAAGCCATCATCAAGATTTTAATCTTCAATACATAAGCCCAACATGCCTTATATAATAAAAAATAATATGCTTCATAATATTCCATAAAATAATTAATAAGGTCTTAACAAAATTATTCCTATGGGATGTCTATTTGCAAAATGGAAACCTGGGTCTTATTTCACCGTAATTCACATTTACTGTGAAATAGTTTAATAATTTCATTTTCAAAAAAAATCCCTTCAAAGACTAAACTAAAACTCTGGCCTGAAATGATCTTGAAAATACAATGCCTTTGACTAAAGGGACCAATTTTACTAGTAGCCTTTTAATCATTTAAAGCAGTAAGGAGTTTCTGCTTCATTTTCAACAGGACAAGGCAGCATTAAAGCTAGACCATTCCATCAGAGGAGCTTGATTATGTTCTCCGGGTTTTAAATTATGCATATGATTGGTGACACAAATACATGTTTAAGTGGTTGCAAATTTAAAAAATCAATATTCCCAAAGAACTAAAATTATGCCCAATCATAAATAAAAATTAATTCACCTGCATATTTTGATTTACCTCTTATCCTAGAAGAGAAATATCTTTTTGCATCAACTTGTATTCATTATATTTCATACAAATATAGCTCAAATCAAACACAAACCTATTCTGTTTGGATATATATATATATATATATATATATATATATATATATATATATATATATAGTCTCTTCCATGTTCTTTGCTTTTGCAGATGATCTGGAATGAGATGTGAACTGCCATGTTGCAGGGAACCTACAGCATCCAGGACCCATTGTTCCCAAAGGAAATGAAGCCTATACAGGAATGCACTGGTGTGCTTTGCACGGAATGTAGAAAATAGCATATGTCACTGCTGTACAGTACACAAGAGACAATTATGATTCAACTGTCCAAATTATAATCAGTTTGACAAATGTCCACAAACGTCTTCATTCTATTTTATATTTTCCCTAAGACAAGGCAATCACACAACCAGACAATTCCATCAGGGAAGCTTGTTAGCTGCTTAGTCTGTTAAACCCTGGTTGCCATAGCATCTAGAGTTGAAAAAGCTGCAGATTGGCATGAAAAAGCATGTCGACAATTGCCCTGTCACAGCATGCAAGCCAGGTCTGCTCAAAGGCAGCACACTACAAGTTTTCTTTCCCAGTTTGCACTACCCCATGCTGTTTAATAATATCCATTTACTGGTATTGGGATTGATCTAGCGCAGTGTAAAATTCACATCTAGTGAGACTTTGCTTTTCACATGGAGTGAATTCTTTAACGAATGAGAGTGTGGCAATTAATTTAGAAATGCAATACTGTATATTCTATAAGATGTATATTTTAGATTTAATAGAGAAACTGTCCAAAATTTTAATGCTCTGTGTTTTAAAGAGCACAATAGTTTTACTTGGCAATCTTTCAGCTGACTTTCTCGTCATTTCTGAATCCTTGTTAGTCATACTTTGGTGATGATAGACAGCATTCAAATTACAATAGTATATTTTTAAACGTGTTTTAATCATGCCATAGTCATTTCTTCTTCATATGCATGGTATAATTTAATTAAGGACATATATTTCTAAAATAACTATAATTTAATTAAAGATTAATATCATGAACACTGAAATTACAGTCTAGAGAGCAATGTGCATCAATTTTTTCCCAGAGGGATTATATGCTTAATGGTGATAAATTACCATGTATTAATAAGAAAACGTAGGTTGCTACCAATGGAAATTCAAACCCCTGCCAACTCCCAGATTCACATCGTCTATAGATTTGAAATAAAGGAAAGCGTGTTTACAAACAGCAGTTGTTAACTTACTGGAACTGTAAAAGCATTAAAAATACCAATGGCAATTGTGAATCGGGTAATTATTTTGATTAAGAAGTTTATACTTACATTACTCAGACTTTGCCCATTACCACCTATGTTTAGAAATTATGTTTCTATGAAGAAACCTAATGTTTCTTCAATTTAAGTTTTTTTAATTCTACAAAGAACAAAGTAACATGAAAATACTCAACCCACTAAACCAATATGGGTTTCAAATGTAAGGATTTTTCCATATTGTTAAAAATGCGTGCTCTTTCTTTTGATGCCCATTGTTTTGTTTTGTGGTATGACAAAGGCATTTTCTACTGTGGACTGGGTGAACTCATCATTTTGACTCTTTCACATAAAAAAGTTTATCTGCGGTTTATCACAACATGAGACAGTGGTAAATTGATAGGGAAAAGCTGAGGCAATGGTTCTTCTTCACTTTCTGGAGCTACTGAACACCTCTTGCATTTTCTTTTTCCTTAAAAGTTTGCCAAATATTTTCAATAGAAAAATCAGAGCAAAATAGGTTGGCTTTTACACACACACACACACACACACACACACACACACACACACACACACACACAAAGAGTGATTAGGAATGCAGACTGGACCTCTCCAATCAGGAAATTTAAGCCCCTAATTTTCTAGGAATCCTCAAAATAAATTTCAAAATCTTGACATAAAACTTAGTTCACATATGGTGTCCATGAATGTGTTTTCTTATACCACATCTTCCAGTTTTTTTTTAAAAAAAAGAGGAAAGCTGTTTACTTGTTAAAGGTCTTTTTATAAGCTTTGATGACTCAAAAACACCTTCATTTTAACACATGGAATTTGGCAACGAGCATAACCATGCTACCATTTGAAAGACTTTGATATTTTGAAAAGAAGGGGATTAAAAACAACAACGATTGAGAATAAGTTGGCTCTGATGTCTAGAACAAAAATTTCTCAAGTATGAATTTTAATGTGAAGACTTACAAGGGAAGTGTATCTGCCAGAACACCATAACCTATCAAAACCCTAGTTGTTGCAAATGAATAACAGCAAGTCATGCCACAGACTTTACCCTAGTGTAGCAAGTGAAAATATAGAGCCAAACATGTTGGGGGGAAAAGACAATGCAGGTTGGTAAATGTGTCCATCAGATGGAAAGGAAAGGTAGAGATAACATATCTTCTAATTACATTTTCCCAGAAAGGGTGGGTTTAACCTGGTGTTTATTCCGGCTCCCCCTTTTTTAAATTCACACTCAGCACTGCACAAAGCAGTCCACGCTGGATTAAAACAGGCAATACCTTTGATTTTGTCTTAGGATACATGTACTAAGTCAAGATCCATAACCTAAAATCTGAGCCTCACAGAAACAAGAACAGATTTCTGCAATTGGGAGTGCCTTACCTACAGCCAGAACACCTAACAGTACTCCCCAGCCCAAGGCTACCTCTGGACAACGATTTGAAATACCCTGGTCTTCGTAATCAGTCTGCATTCATATTGTGAATTCCCAATATGTTTTAATTAATTATCTATGAACTGCATTTTCTTTCTACACCAGACTGATTCCCTATTCATTTTTGTCTTCTAATATAGGAAAATAAGAAGAACGCTTTTCAGCTTTTTAGAACATGCTCATTAGATGCGATGTCTAATACTGGATATGCTCTATAAGCTATCTCATTTTGACTAGAGCCAAATTTTTAATTGAAGTTATACAAAGAAAATGTCAATAACCCTGAAATACCATAAAAAATGAAAAGGAAGAAAATACTTTGACTTGTGATCAGAAGGAGTATCTTGCCATGACATGATTCCTTTCATGGTAAAAAAATGTCACAGGGAAGATCCAACACACAGCATTGTTTTATTTTTTAATATACCCAAGTCTCACTAATTTCCCTAGCGAAGCCCCGGCTTACAGGGAATGCAAGCTCCGTGTGAACACATGCATTCTTGGGTGAAGGCAGTTCTTACTTCTCTGGGTGATTTGGCCTTGTTCTGAAACCGTCTTCACCTGACGGAAAGCGCATTAAGTGCTAGATGGGCATCACACCGCTGTCTCCATGCTGTAGCATACAGCCGTGAATTTGCTACGATCTGTTTAATCAGCAGCGCATTGATTTTCCGCAGCTTTCCTTCATTTTAGCCCCATAGCAGGCTTCTGTAATTTCCTTTGGACAAAGTGTAACCAAACTGTGCTAAGTGATGTTGATTTGCAGGCAAAAGTAAAGGGGTAAATATAAATTAACAAGCTATAAACATTTTACAAGTGGGGAGTCAATAAAAACAGTGTCTGCAGTTTCTTTAAAAAAAATGATTTGAAGCAGATTGTTAACAAAGGTGTCCAAAGAAACTGACATGAGTCTGAGAATAATTTTTGCGCTTTGTGATTAAGAATTGATCAGTCTAAAAGCCTCAGATGCAACTGAATCACCCATAAGCTGCTGGCCTGAAAAGGCTCAGCAGGGGCTGGTATTTGTTTGTTAAACTCCCATGATTCCAAGTAGATAATTGGTCTGTGAAGTTCATGGCAGAATCTGAATTTGCTTTCTTGCTTCCCAGCTGGCTGAGCACTGGTTTATAGACTTCTGTGTACAAATTTAGCCAGCAGCAAACCTCACATCTTTAATATAAAAGGTGTTTTGTTGTGTTTTTCAGGTGCTGAGTGGAAAACCCACACTCCAGAAGCTCATTAAAAGGGCCAAGTTACAGTACAGGTTTATTTCTGTCACAGCATTTCTGAAAACAGTGACAAGGATTAATATGTTTCTTTAGTACTGGAAAAAGCCTGACACAATCCCTTGTGAATTTGATCATCTGTTTCAGTGCCTGTAGAAGATCCAATCTCCTATTATATCTGAAAGTTACAGCTGTAGACTACTGCGAGGAAGGATTCATAAGCTACTGCAGAACCCTGGGGCAAAACTAATTGTTTTATTCAACATTCACTTATTTATTTATTAATTATTTCATATGCCTCCCTTATATTCTTTTACGACTCTCCCTCAAAGTGAAGATTGTCTTAGGTCTTGGCTTGTGCAGAGCAAAAAGAGACAAGGGTGGGTTATAGTCCTGAGAGTCTGAGAAAAGTTCCTATGGACCAGAGTACTGAATAAATATCCACTCTATTTATATAATTATAAAATGTCACATTTTACAGGCAGTAAAATGTAATCTTCTTATTTTTTTAAAAAAGCAATAATGCCTTTCTGTTGTGTTTAGTTCTGTAATGATAGATATTATTAACTAGTGGATATTTTTTCTAACATGACTTACCATGTGAGGCATGCAAACTTTAGGAAAATTTACAGTGTACCACAAAATGATTGTTTTACATCAAGTTAAATCTATTTGATATTTTTAAAACTGTGATTTTTGTTAATGTGCATTTATCTATCATAAAACAAGCATGCTTTGGATTTGAGAACTCTGCACCCTCATCATTCTCCTCCTCTTCCTCCTTCATTTCTTAGGTTCATTGAAGAATGTTTATTCCTTACCTTTTTCTTTTATTATTTTGGAGATAGACACAGCATTCAAACTTTAGGCACAAAATGTATATTTTTTAAATGTCATATGGTGTGTTAACACAAAAATTAGAAGCATGCACATGTAAAGGTTTGAATGCAAAGGTTCCAATATCTAGATTCCTACTCACCCACACTTTATATTAATGGCAATGATGCCCAGATGGATGGGATGAACTGTATCTGTGCTTGCAGAAGTTGTGTTTCTGTTTCCTATACACCACACACATTCAACCCATAATATTTAATTCTAAATATAGAACAAAATTACATAGAGTCTTGTGTTCACCTATGAATGTGCTGTCTTCAAACACTAAAAACAAAATCAAACTAGTAGGAAAAAATCAAACTAGTAGGAAAAAAATAAAGTCAAGCGAAACACACTCCATCCCTGGTGTGCCCTCCCTTCTGTTTCTCAAAACAGACTATTTTTCTTCATGTTGTCTAACAACAGAGTCCACTACTGCAAGTAAATATAAGAGGATACTTTCATGACAAGACAATAGCAAAATGATTGCTAGTATGATCATATACTTCAAAAATATTCAGCTGATATCATGTGAGGACTGTGTGTCTGGAAAGGCCAACCAAGAAGGAGCCCATGAACCATGATGCAATGGCAACCACTGCTTTGTACCAAAGAGCCACATAGTCTGAACTCAAGCCTCTTCACAAAGTGAAGTGTTAACTCCAGTGTTATTCATTAAAAAGAACACTCCACGGATGGTTTGGTGGATACAGCTGCATTCCCACATGAATTTCTTCCCCTGAGCTTTGCTATTATATCTTACTTGCATACATAATGGCAGCATAATTATTTCTATCTATAGTTTCTTTCAATGTCTTAATAAGACTTTCCCCCCTACCTTGGTTCAATAAAAATCATTATAGCCAAATGTTAGGCAGTGTTTCCTTCTGTTATGAACACTGATGGTTGCGTCATTATTGCACATAACACTTGTCTCATAACATAAAGCATATAATAATGGCTACAGATAATTTGTATCTGAACATCATTTCCAATAAATTCAAAACACATGATTTGATGTTGAACCCTTTCTTTAAATTTAATTCACTGAGTACATGAACACACACAATTTTTTTAAAAAAAAAAATTTTACTTAATTGTGTATGAGTATTTCTTTTACATGTATGCATGTATACATGTGTACCACTACATGCCTGATGCCTGCAGAGGCCAGAGAATGGTACTGATCACCTAAAACTGGAATTTCAGGTGGTTGTGAGTCTCCATGTAGGTAGTTGGAACTTAATCCTGGTTCTTGCAAGACCATCAGGTTCTCTGAACCACTGAGCCATAGTCTGATGGAGAATCTTTGCCAACCAATTGTCTTTAAGAAGTGGGACCAAGTTAGGGTGTGACTTTCTGGGACCAGGAGAAAACCATCAAAAATCTGTACGTGCCGCCCAGGTGCCCTCTCTCTGTGTGGTTCCCTCCCAGCACAGCTGAGCTTGGACTTCTCGTTCCTGTTTCATGAGGTTTTCCCCTTATAAATAAAAATATAATTGTTTTATCTTTTAGCTAGCCTGGTTATTCCTGAATCGAGCTAAGTTCTACAGTCATCTGTGTCACTCTTTCAACCTTTCTATTCTTTAAACAATGCACACATTTTAGTTAACATTTTTTGGTTATTATGCTCACCATGTTAAATAAAAGTTGGTGTTGTTCTATATGAATAAATAAACAATTGATGACTTAACAACAATTAAAACCCAGTACTCTTTGATATCAGTAGTTGATACTGAAAGTTTTTGAATTGCAAGACTCGTAAATACTTATGTGATTATCGATGCTTTATTTGGCAAGGTTGTTGATTTTTGAGGACAGGGTAAGTCTCTTGTATAACTTTTAATCAACATTGAATACATATTGACTACTCAGTGAATGTTCATTAATTTGAATTAATTGAAACATTCAAGATATATATTGTCTCTAGAGACTACAGGGAAACCCTGTCTCAAAAAACCAAAAAAAAAAAAGATATATATTGTCAATAAATATTGCCTTCCTTTGCAGATTGTATCAATTCTTGCTACTTATGATAAAGGTCTTGGTGTTCAGGTCAGGGTCATAACATAATTACAAATTATTACTCATTATATTTATTATGTTTTCTAATGAATTAAAAGTCAGGAAAGCTGTTGCCATGGCATTTTTAAAATATTATTCTACATTTCTGAGAGTTTGAGACCAGTCTGGTCTACAAAGTGAGTTCTAGGACAGCATAGTCAAAGTTACACAGAAAAACCGGGTCTCAGGGAAAAAAAAAAGTTATGTTAATAAAAGAAGGCTAATATTCTTTTTTGTTTGGTTTTTTTCTGTTTTTTCAAGACAGGGTTTCTCTGTGTAACAGCTTTGAAATGTCCTGGAACTTGCTTCATAGATCAATCTGACATAGAACTCACAGAGATCTGCCTGCTTCTGTTGTTTCCCAAGTGCTTGGATTAAGGGCGTGCACCACCACCACTTAACTGGAGGTTAATATTTTAAGTGTGGGAAAATAATGGAAATTTCAAGCACTACCATCTTTTTTCTCTTGCTAAGTCTATAAAATATAGATCCTTTGAAATATTAATAAACATGAACATAAATATAAGAAGAATGCTACAAAGAGTGATTGGTATAGATTTATGAGAGCATTAATCAACCACTTCATTCATTAGAAATTGCATATAAAAATATAACGTTTCAATTTTGCAGCTGCTTGATTTGAGTAAGTAAACATTGGGGCCTTATATTTATTATGGAAATCTATACCAAAAGGAGACTAAGAAAGATCTGGTATGTTCAAACAAACCTTGATACCACCCTGGGCATTAGCCATTAAAAATGATCAAATGTTTCTAATTGCAAAGAACTCCTTAATGGACAAAAGAACAAATATTTTTCACATTTAAATGAAAAGAACATCCTCAAAACATCCCATGTTTACTTTTCAATTGTCTCAGGTTCAAATATTTTTCTGCCAGTTTTGGCTCTCAGATATTAAATTCTAGAGCACTGGGCATTGAACTAAGTTTCCTAGCTGTATAACAAAGCTGAGTCAAATTCCTAAAATAACAAAATTTATGCTAACAGTGTAAATCAGACACTTTAAAATGCTATTTCTTTGGAATGATTAATGAGTGACACCTTTGTTGACTTCTCTTTGCCATTAAGTGGTGGTCCCAAGTTTATGTTGATAATAAGAAATTGTTCTGGGAAATAAATACAAGACTAAGCTTCAACCATGTAACTTTTAGCTTTTTCTTAAGTGGAGATGGTGCTTTGTTCCCTCAATTCCCTTTATTCTGAGTCATACTGCACCTTTCCCCCAAACATATTCAAACCATTGAATCAGATACATGCTCTAATGAACTGAAGAGGAGCTGCCCTGAGTTCAAACAACTTCTGAAAGTTAAAAATAAGCTAATGATTGATTGTCTGTGAATAAAGAATGTTGCAGATCACAGTGTTTTGTGGAGACATTGAATAAAGTGAATAATCTGTGCTTTCTCATCTCATTCTTATGCTTCCACCACGATTTTAAGTTCTTTTATTCCTGAATATCAAACACATGACTCTATTCAGGTTTTTCTTAACATTTATACAAAGGATATGCATCCAATTAGCAGGGGTGTCATCGGTGTAGGTGATGTATCCAGGGAAATTTGATAATAACAATAGCAAGGGAAGAATAAATATTTACATATGGTATACAAATATATTTACCTCATGACCAAGCATAATACCATAGATGGAGTGCTTAAATTGAAAGTACCTATTTGTTCACCAATCACTGACTGTCTTTTTTGATGACTTATTTGGAAATTAAAAATATAGTTACCTGGCTAATTGGTTCTTCTTGAGGTGAGCTATTTCTTTTTTTTTGTTTTGTTTTTGTTTTTTTTTTTTTTTTTTTTTTTGGTTTTTTTTTTCGAGACAGAGTTTCTCTGTGGCTTTGGAGCCTGTCCTGGAACTAGCTCTTGTAGACCAGGCTGGCCTCGAACTCACAGAGATACGTCTGCCTCTGCCTTCCGAGTGCTGGGATTAAAGGCTGTGAGCTATTTCTTTAGGGAGAAAATTATAAGAGGATGCAGACACTATTGATTACCAATTTGGTCAAGAATATTTATTAAGCTTATAACTTATATAGAATGCTGAACTGAGTATTGTATACAAATAATAAAATAATTGGTGTAGGGATTTTAGGATTCTGACCCCCAAAGCACTTTACTTTATTGGAATGCTGAAACTTATATCAAGGATACAGAGAGGGGATAACATTCATTAACTGGATTTGGATACATACCCCCCAAAAAGCCACACCAATTGGGTCATAACCAAATGCAGTGAGATTGGTAAAAATAAACATTCAAAAATCATTTTAGGCTGAGTTTTAAAATAATTAAAAACAATTTAGCTGTAACATAATGAAAGGGGTTTGATTTGTTCACACTAAGATTCCATGTAGAAGACTAGTAATTAATTTTTATAAGAACTAGAGTAGAAAATCACTTGTCAGACAATCTTGAAAGCACACTTATCATCTAGAAACACTCTGTGTTCTGAAGCTCTGAATCAGGCACTCTGAAATACCATCGATGTCCTGGTTCCCCTTTCCGCTCCATGATTCATAGTGTGTAGGTCTTAGAACACAGTCACAGTCCTCAGCCCACGATGCAGCACTAGGACTGTACTCCAGGACAGAAGACAAGAAAGGGTGAAGATGAGCCTGGACTTTCTGAAAAGCTGCTCTGGGAAGCTCACCCTGCAATGTCTTCTGGCACCATTTGGTCCAAGCTGGACAATGACGACAAGGGAGGCTCTTGCAGCTTTTCTGTTACTATGCCAATGCCCACAAATCAGAGCCATGTAGGGAGGAAGTTGAAGATGAAGGTAGGACACACATTGGGTAAATCAGGGGAAAGAGGTGCTTATATGGGGAGCGCTAAATGGGAGTGAGGAAGTGCTTCAGAAACCTTGCAGTTATACAATTGCAATAACTGACAGAGACTGTCTTACCAGTGGTGACAATATAAATCTATTCAGATAAGCTTGGAGAATACACTTGGACCTGGAAATGTGGAATTACACAGCTGAGACACTTCGACTAAACTAATTGTCTATATGTTCTTGAAGTGGTAAACATAAAGGATGACCTGAGGGAGTTTTCTCAAAGTTTATGAATGAAAATGTGAGACTCAAGATAGGTGTTGGGGGAAGAAGGTGGGGAGAAGGAAGAGAGAAAGAATGAATGAATCTAGATTTGCAGTTAGTTAGCTCTCAGTCCATAGTCTGAGTGGAAAAGATGGGTATGAGTGAAAAAATCTGAAATTATTTAACTAAGAAGGCACCTTTACAGGGACAAGTGGAAGGAACAAGGGTTGACTCTTTGCTTTTAGGATTGGTAAGTTTTGTAACAGAGTCTAGTGTTGTCTCTTTCAAAGAGACAGATAGAGAAATAAAAACATTGTTGTAGTTAACTGCACATCCCTCTAGGGGGCGCATGCATACATACATACATACATACATACATACATACATACATACATACATACATGCATGCATACACACACACACACACACACACACACACTTTCCTTATCTTAATTAATAAGAGCTCTATTTGCCCAAATTGAGATGATAGAACTCGTAGCTACTCTTATTCTGTCAGCAGTAATTTATCAAGGCATGTCTTCCAATAACATTTCTTAAAGTTGACTCTTTGTTACCCTCTCCACTGCTGTCATTCAGTCTAGGCCTTTGAGACCATGTTTTGTTATCACACACTATTTACCCTCTTAATGTGGTGTCCCCCCTGACAACGAGAATATAGTCTTAGTGAGTGTAAATGCAACTGTGCTATTTGCATGCTTAAACCAGTTGGATAACTGACCCCACTACTTCATCGCATTAACACATTCCTGTTTTGGAAATGTGTTGAGAGCATGCCTGCCTGAGTACATATGCATTTACCCTTTGTCCTCCCCCAGAAAGCTGCACCCATGAGGCTGCCCCCTTAGCTCAGGCCTTCAGAGAGCAGCCCAACTAGTAGTGTACCTGTTCACAAGCACCCAAGCGTTATGTGTCTCTACAGTATCCGTCATTTCCATTTTCATTTCCCTGCCACAGAACCACTTGATCCGAAGAGCACTAAATAAATATTGTGGGAAAATAATGCTAAGAAAAGATTTTTAAAAGGTTTCAATAGCATAATCTTTTAACTAAGGCACCCCTTTGGGACAAGCTGATGAGAACCTGGGATATCTCTTAGCAGCGCTATGGCAGCTCTCTAGGTTTGAAATGGAATTAAAAAGGAATTATGGAATTGGTTACTACAGAATCTAGTAGAAGACATGAGTTAATTTACTCAGGACAGTCTTAGTTTACCTCTAGAGATTGAACCTCTTTAGTAACCAGGCTCCCTCCCTTCCACTCTCAAAAGAAGTCACTAACTGGAAAATTATATGGTAAATTATGTAGTCAGAGATACTTAGAAGCCATGCATGTCATTCCTTCAAGACAGATTAATGTAGAATATCTGATAGTTTTATACCACCTTAACTTGCTCCTGTGAAATACAGGAGAACTCAGATGTTTTCCAAAGTCAGGAGGCCTCAAGGGGATTAATGTGGACTTTTCCACCAGCTGCTTCGGTGACTTTGCAGTAAGCAATCATCAAGGGAGCACAGCCTGAGCTCCTGCAGAAGTATTTGGCATAAAGCAATAACACTGCTACTTCTGATGCAAGAACAGCACGTACTTCACTGAATCATCTCGTCAAACCAGAGATGGAAGGAGTCCCAGAATGCCAGCTGGGCTAGGCTCCTGCTTCAGGAAGCTAAATAAAAACTTGATCTTATGTCTGAAAGCACTGTCTTACTATGCAGGTAAAATCAGCCACATGAACACTATATGACATGAATGAACCAAGCCATGTGCCTGTATGGCAGCATTACTACTGTGTTTGCAGAGATGGATCTTAAAAGGACTTATTCCAGCTGTGGATTAGTACAGCAATTTAAAAAAGAAAAAGACTTTTGACTTCTTCTCTTTGGTGAGCTTTATTGTTATTTTGTTGTTAGAATTGGTGCAGTATTTAGCATAAGTATTGCTTGAAGACTTACGCAAAAATAAACAAAGATTTTACAAAATACTTTTGGGAAGTAGAGTTTATATGATTATTTCTGTTGTGTGGGGGACAAATGTAGGTCTCAGTAAGGTTAATCAACTTCTTCAAATTACCTAAATAGGAATTTAAATAACACTTAGGCCTGCCCTGCTAATCACAGAGCCTTTCTTAGTCACTGTGCTGTGCTATGTAGCTGTTGTCACCTAGTACAGACACATCGATTTGATTGAACGAGAAAATAAAGAATATACAAAACCTACAGCTCAGAGATAACTGATCTGTTTTTTCTAATAATTAAAATTAGCTCTATTTGTACAATAAAATTATACTGCCTAACAATTTTTAATAACAGCTTACAAATCTATCTCACTTGTTTCGCATATTTTCACTATTGGTAATGCTTTCTCAGTCCTAAAAGTAGTTATCATTCCCCAAATGGATGGAAATGGGATTATAAAGGTTATTCTTCCCCTCGCTATCCCCCTTTCTGCGGTTTTTTGAGACAAGTACTTACTCTGTACCTAGGTAGGCCTTGAATTCCCAGTTATGATCCTGCCTCAGCTTCCCACGAGCTGACAGCCAGCACTCCTGAGTAGAAGGTCTCTAATCCAAACTCACTAATTAATCCCTTCAAATTGTTCCCATTTTCCAACAATAAAGTGAAGGCCAAGAGAAGTCAAACTCTCTAAATGAGATTACGCACAAATCAGACAAGGCTAGAAATTATCCCCAAATAATTTTTGCCTCGAGAATGTGTTCATTTCTTTTTCAGTTCTCTCTTCTGCAAAAGTTGATAGGCAATGACTTTCCTCCAGTTTATGGGTCGTTTTTGTTGTTATGATGTTTGCTTAGAAAATATAATTAGTTTCACTATTTTTCTTTAAGTGAAAATAGTTCTTTTTATACAATATATTCTGATTATGGTTTCCCTGCCCTTGAACTCCTCCAAGATTCTCCCCATTTTCCCTCCTACTGAAGTCCCCACGCTTTCAGTCTCTCGTTAGAAAACAAGCAGGCATCTGAAAGAAAATAATAAAATAAAATGACATAAAGCAAAATCAAAAAGAAATGGTATAGGACAAAACAAGCAGAAGAAAAATAGCCAAAGAAAAGTATGGAAAACATATATAGACAGAGATGCATCCATTTGTACACATAGGAATCCCATAAAAATGCAAAACTGAAAGCCATAATATATACTCAAAAGACCTGTGAGGTTAAAAAAACTTTAGACAAAACATTATGAGACAAAGAACTTCCAAAGACACCATTGGGCTGGTTTTATATTGACTATTGTTTAGTTTTGCAGTTATCTACTGTTGGGTATAGGGCATACTATGAATACGGGTTTATATCTCTGGTCAGATATTATTGAAGATAACTGAGTTTTTATTTGCAAGTGGTTGTCAGTTGAGGGTATTTTCTAGGATAGAGACAGGGGCTTGTGTACTCTTCTCTCAAGAGTGGGGTCCCACCTGAAACAGATCTGAGCAGGTCCATTGCATGCTACCACAATTTCCGTAAGTGTATGTGTGCATCAGCCCTACTGTGAGAGAGCCTTGTTGCATTGGCGTCTTCCATTCCCTCTTGTTCTTACAGTCCTTTTGTCTTCTCTTCCACAGGGTTCCATGAACACCGAGGGAAAACATTGATGGAAACCCCCTTTTACTGAATTTTCCAAGGTCTCTCACTCCCTTTGCATTGTCCAGCTGTGGCTACAAACTCTTTGATCTACAATGATGACCTACCTGCAAGATATGCTAGGACAGTAGTGGCAAAACCGCTGTGGGAATAACCAACTAAGATCTATTCGTATTTAAGGTCCACTCCATGAGGTGGATCCCATCCACAAAACTGCTTTGGTGGCCAAGGACATGAGACTAGATACCCAGGGATCTATGGGAAAATCTAATTCTACTCTTCTGATAAAAGAACATAGCAATAAAATGACTCCTGACAACATCCACCCATAATTTCAAGTCTGTGCGCTGCTCAGGTATCACTAGAGAGGCTTCCTCCTAGAGTAGAAAGAAATTTATGTGTGTGTGATTTTTTTTCATTCTTCACTGAGGCATGACAAGAGGATGTGCGCCTCTTCTCGGGAGTAAAAACATTCATTCACCAATAATGTAAGACTATGAGATGTTGTGACCACGGTTCTTTTTCCTCTAACCTTAGCCACATAGATTGCGAATAGTGGCTAAAAATATCCATGGGACATAAATTTTTAGCATTTTATCTTCATAAATTGTAGAAAGGGTGTTTTAAAAATACTTTATCATCCCTTTCTTGAAATAATCTCTTCATAGTATAATAAAGTTATCCATCTTTAGGATGGAGAAGAGATGAGTTAATGGAAAAGAAAAATAACAAACAATAGCTTTAATGGTTTATCATTTTATTACTATTATTAACTGCACGCACGTGTGCATATGTGTGAGAGAGAGACAGATAGAGAGAGAGAGAGTGCCACACTAGTGCAAAGATTTTGCAGGGGGATAAAGGATGTCATCAGATCCTATAAGTCTTAATTTACTAAGTTAGCCACTATGGTTGCAATCTGGGAACTGAACTGTAGTCTCTAGTCCTCTGTAAGAGCAACAAGCGCTCCTAACAACCAAGCCATATCTCCAGTTCTAGAAAAAAGTTTGGAATTAGCAAAAATAAAATACAAAGAAATAATTTCAACTGAGGATGTGTAAAATGAAATGTAATGCCGACCCTGATAACACTAAGAAAATGCTTTATCATGAAGCTAATTAAAATAAAACTTTAGTGCCAAAATAGAGTTGAATACTATAGTCAAGTTCTTTAATATGATTGAAAATTTCCATTTTCTCCTATTTTGACTGTTCAGGATATACATCTGATCATAGAATTTGCTACAAAGTAAGTTTCCTTAGAAAGACTATGGCTAGTTTATCCTCTTCTAGCACAAGTAGATTGTAGGATAAAGAAGACAGGGTAGGAGCAAACACATATTTTGACATTCATTTTCTTTCCTGTTTTTGAGAAGAATTCAATAATCATATGAACTGAGGAAAGCATATTAAGACATTTGAATCTGATAAATTATGTACTTTTACTAAACAAAACATTGAATTAAGGATTGCATTGGCATTATTAATACCTGAGCTGCTTGGAGTTTGTATCCAGAATCCAGTTTGAGAATAAATTGCACTATGCTAATATTCCCACAAAAAGAAAACAATAACTTAATGGCGTTAATCAGAAAACAAGTGAATGGATGCATCAGCCGTTCTTCGCTCTGTATGACATAGGAAGTACTCAGGTGGCACATAACCCTGGAGGGAGAACAAGGAAGATAACGGAAGTGCTTCTGAGACACCTACAGGCTTTAGCATGGCTGCCACAAACTGAGAACAGGAAGGTCAATGGGATGTGGACTTAGACATATTGGCAAAAGCTGAAATGTGGTTTGGTTTACCCAGGAAGAGGTATTACTAGGTGTCGATCAAACCAAAACTGGGTCATGAAGGGTTCTAGTAATGCTTCTGAATATAGGCAGGAGAAACATAAGTGGTACTATATAATGACATTTAGAATATTTGAAGGCTCTGAAGCTGATCAAACTTTCCAGGATACATGCTGGCTTATATGCTAGAATGCAGAGAGCAAACACATCTATGGAAATGTTACTCAATTCCATAGCTAATCCATGGGACTCTGGCTGGAACATTCATTCACTTAGGGAATTCACTCATTTTCATGACTCACCTATAGTTTTTGCAGTAGAGCATTCATCTATGGGAGTGTCATTCATTTATGAAGCTAGTCTGTAAGACGCAGAACAGGAATTCACCAGTGTCCTAATTTCCATGGCTATATCACCAACTAGTGCTTTGGTACACACAAGTAGATTATGAGAAATGTGTCAATACTGTTGTGTTCACATGGTGGAGCATTACAGAGCAGTAAAAATTTAATTAACAGTTATACAAATCGATGTTGATACTTTCCAGTAATATAGTACGGATTTTAAAAAAAAGAAGTAACAGAAGATAATATAGATTAATTATTCAATTCTTACAAAGCCTAAGGCAAGATAAAACAAGAACCTACATACTTACTAAAGCACAAAATAGAGCGAGAATTGCCTCTTCCCAGCAGGTCAAAACTCTTAACAGTCACATGATATGAGCAGGTCACCGCAAGTTACAGATTCCCCTTGCTCAATGGCAGCTCTGTAGTTTCTAGACACAGAGGGAATCATCTCCAGAAATCAGAGAACAGCATATCACATCAACCACACTGAATATTGTTCAATATTGTGAATGCCCTCATCAGTAAGTTATAGGAAATATTGTGGCAAAGAATGTGGAGATCTCAAAGCTGTATGGGAGTTTCTGGTCCAGAGCACACTGCACACATTAATCCTATGACCCAAACCCTGTTCTAAGAGTTTGCCTATCTCAGCATCCCATTGGGTACAGGAGGCCTTATCATCTTGATGACATGCTTCCCCATCTCAAGATAATTAATGAGATGCTGGCCTACTGGGCTCAGTACACATACACCACATTGTCACACTCCATACTCTCTTTTATGCAAGTAAGACCCGATGTAAATAGCAGATGATCTGGCTTCTTACACGGCTTGTTGGATGAAATGGTCACTGACAAGTGATATGCCTAGTCCTCCTAATTCTTATGTGCTCAGTACAAGGGTGGGTACTGTAATTTCTCCCTAGCCTTCCAGTATCTTGACTGACATTTTGTCCTGTTTATCAATGAACATAAAAGTATCAGGGAGCAAGCCCTGCATAACAAAAATCTGATGAACCTACTCACTTTTGAGGGTAAGTTAATAGTCCAGAAACTTGAAGGGCCCAACTCCAGAAATATACTTAGCAAGACAAAAGGGAACCTACTCTGTAGGTTAAAATGGTTCTTGTGACACTGCTGTTAATGTCTTCACCCCAGTGATCACTGGGAAGGTTCTAGTGACCATTCACTTTGATATGAATGTACAAATCTAGAATGCCATGTGACCACTGAGAATATGGCCAGGATTGCCATTCTTAGTTTTCTGGATGTAACTCTCCTGATAACAACTCTCTCACCTCTATATAAAAACTTCTTAGAAGGTTTTCAATACTCAGGCAACTTTTTCTGGTTTCTTAAGTTCTGTAACTTGTGGTTTCAAAATATGCATCTTTGAAGTGTGATTGAGTAAATCGCAATAGGACAGTCATCTTGACTAGATCTGGAATCAAAAACAAGACAATCTTCTGGGGGGGGGTATATATGGACATTTTCAGGGATTTTATGTGAGAAAAGAAGACCCATTCCAAGTGTGAGCAGCAATAAACTCGAGAGATAATTCTGTGCTGCTAGATTTCCTGCCCTCCTGGCTGCCTTCCTAACTGCCTGCCTATCTGTGTGCTTGCCTGTCTGCCTGTCTGCCTCGTTGCTTCCCTCCCTGCTTCTCTGCCTGCCAGTCACCTGTTTAAGTTCATGGCTGGTGTGTCTATCCAGTTCTGCTGCTGCCGCCTGCAGTGGTGGTAGTTGTTAGAATCTAGGTTTTCCACTTTCCAATGTGGACTGAAGACAGTACCTCTGCAGTAATTTTCTAGACATTCAGCACTAATTTGATACTAGGGCACCCAATGGTAGACTGAGCAGAGTTTTCAGACTCTCCAGCATGCAGACGGTCCTTGTTAGACTCTCATCCCCTTCTGTGGACACCAATCCAATAAATCTCCTTTATAGTATATATTCATTCTTTCAGTTCTGTTCATCTAGATAACCCTGACTAACACAGAGGATACACAACTCAGGCTATCAAAATTAACTGAGAATGCTTTAAAGATGATAGTACATTTGATCAATACCGCCCGACAAATTGCCCATTCAGAGAAGGAAAACAATACTCTCAGCAAAGTTGCTTTCATAGTAGTTTTCTTTAAATAAATACATGGAAAGAAATTCAAGCTGCTTTGAAAATTTAGACAAGTTACACATGGGGACCTGTTCAATGCATGTACCAATTTTAATAGCAGAATTTATTTTGATTATATAAAGAATAAAACAAGAAATCTTGCATCAATGTTGTCTGGGATACTTTTCTATTGTAAAGGACTTGGATCTTTTTATTAGGTTATTTTTCTGAAATTTTTATTATATCATTTGAATTTAAATAGTGTGTGCTGTGGGATCATGACAGTTGAGATACTTGGATCGACTCACGAAAATGTTTCCTCTGCAGTAGTTTCAAATGCCACTTGCAATCAGGCAATAAACTGCAAGACAACTACAGAAGCCCAACACAGCTGCTGGGGTAATCTTCCATAAGTGTTGTTTGGCTAGCTTCATTCCCTCGCTTAGGGAACCACAGGCCTTTCAGCTTCCTTTTGTTCTGTATATGAACTTCTCAATACTTGCAAAAAAAAAGTTAGAAAAATGAAAACCTGCCTACATGAAGACTATTGTGATTGCTAGTGAACCTAATTCTCACTTTTAACTTTTCACTGAGCTTTTGTTATCAACTATAATATTGTGAGGGGGTGGGCAGAGCTGAAAATAAAACTCAGAGCCTTGAAAATGCTAGAGAAGCTCCTTATTTCTAAGCTATATCCCCAAGCGCAAACTCTATTTTCTATCATAAAAGCCTATATTACTATAAAAACAATTTTTATAAAAAAATTACACAACTTTTGCCTAAAAACATAAAAGACAAATACATTTGTTTCATTAAAACATTCCAATAATCCCTCTTTAAAGTCTGTAGTGAAAAGTAATTGCCCAGGTTTCATCTGTATTTTCAAAACTATAACCCTTATTGAAGTGACAGTGGTAGCCAACTTACTTTTCCAAATCTTTTAAGTGTTGTCTATGATTCAAAATATTATAGTAAGTGAAATTATATAAGCACCGTACATTTTCAATATTTTTCAAAAAGATAAAATACCACATATTATTCATAAGTACTGTCTTTAGACTATCAGTATATCTATTTCTAAGACATAATTACCCATATCTATAAATATATATTTCTAACACTTCTGTTTCATTTCAATAGTGCATTGAACTGGACACAGTTAATTTAGATGCAAGGACACTTAAGTGCATTTGTATTCAAATTTTTCGACACCAAGTTTTGCTTAACAGGCGATTGATGACATGGTCTTTGGGTGCTTAAAAATTATAACGAAGATGGTTATATTTTTACCATAGACAGAATATATGCATCACAGTAGACATAGTAAAGAAAGCAACACTCATTGCAGATGTATATATAGAGAGAATGACATCATTTGTTCAAAATAGTACTACAAGTACTTTCTTGGCAAAGGAAGGGGCTTCTCAACTTCCATTTTCAAATATATTTGAGCATCAACTCTTCTCATAGTATAAGCTAATGAAGCAGACTTAACTTGTCAAAATGAATCCATGTAGGAGTGGCGGTAAGCAGGCAAAAGTCCAAAATGAGAGGTGGCCAAGTAAAGCAATGAAAAAGTATGTCTAAGAAGAGGAGAAAAGAAGAGAAAAGGAAGCAGAAAGAAAAGATGAAGAAAATAAAAACAAGAAAAAGGAACATGCTAAGAAGAAGATGGAGTCTAAGATGCAAGTACAGACAGTTCTGCTCACATATTAGTCTCCATAAACTGGATCCACAAAAAATTGTCTTAGACAAAATAGACTTGCATAGTAATTCATGAAAATTATTGAGAGTTAGCTTTTTTGAGGCAGGCTTTTACTGTGCAGTTCTAGTTGGCCTGAAACATGCTATGTAGAAAAGGCTGTTCCTAAACTCACAGAGGTATAGTTGCATCTTCTTCTCAAATACTAGAATTAAAAGGTTTTACTACTGCCTAGCACTAAAGAGATTACTTTAACAAGTGGTACAAGGAAGTGATTAGAGCAATGTTCCTGTATTACTTGATGTGGGCATGTCCATGTTTCTTTGTGGTTTTGGCTTCATAGGTAATTATCCATGTTCAAATTTATTAAAACAATCATAGTATACATATGCAGTTTATTGTATATCAGTTACTGTTCAGTAAATGTTTTGAAATCCATCCAAAATATCTCCCCTTCCTCTCTGTTCCCCAAGTAGACCCAATCCCTCAGTCTCTTCCCAACCACTGCATAAAAATACCAACAGTAGCCTTCCTACTCCCCTTGTCCATGCCTCCTATGGATGCCACAGACCATCCTTCCACGGCTTCCCTCCTCTCAGTTGTCACTGTGTCCCAGCTCCTGGATCAGGTGGAAAAACACAGACCATGTCTGCCAGAAAAGTAAGTAGCCTGTTCTCAGACCTTCTCTGCTCTCTGTGTTCCCCAAAAGACACAGTCCCTCAAACTCATCCCAGCTACAACCTTCTTTCCCCCATCCATGTCATTTGTGGATGTCTCAGACCATGCCCTCCTACCCTTCCAAGAAATGAATACCCATACTTATAATCACCACAAATACAGATGTCTTGAAGCCAGCAAAAAAGCACAATATATAACAGCCACAACAGTATGTCTCCATTAGAGCCCAGCTTTCCTAACAAAGCATATCCTGAATATTCCAACAGAGCTGATGCACAAGAAAAAGATTTTAAGAACCACCTAGATGAAGATGATAGAGGTCTTTAAAGAGGAAGTGAATAAATCTCTTTTTAAAAAAATCCAGGAAAACACAAGGAATCAGTTGGAGAAAATAAATAAATTCCTTAAAGAAAGTCGGGAAAAAAAAACAAAGAAACCATTGAAGAAAATGAATAAAACTTTTCAAGACCTGAAAACAGAAATAGAAGTAATGAAGAAAACCCAAACTAAAGGAATTCTGGAAATGAACAATTTAGGAATTCATACAGCAATCATAGAGGCAAGATTCACCAACTGAATACATGAGATGTAAGAAAGAATCTCAGTCATTGATGATACCATTAAAAGAATTAGATACATGTATCAAAGAAAATGCTGACTCTAAAAACCTCCCAATGTTCATTTGCTATGGTGGGATGCCTCACTCAGTCTTGATTTAGAGAAGGGAAAGGCTTGGTCCTGCCTCAACTTAATGTGCCAGACTTTGTTGTCACCCGTTTGTAGGCCTTAAGCTTTGGGAGTAGTGGATGCAGGTGGGCTGGCTGTGAGGTGAGGGGATCAGGAGGAGGGATGAGAGGGAGTACTATGATTGGAATATAAAGCGAAAAAAAGAATAAATAAATGAAATTCAAAAAATAATCTCCTGATACTAAACATAGAGGAAATCTGGGACACTATAAGGAGGGCAAACCTAATAATACTAGGAAAAGAGGAAGGAGAAGAATCCCTACTCAGAGGAACAGAAAATATTTTCTGAAAAATCAAAGAAGAAAATTTTCCTAACTGAAAGAAGGATATGCCTATAAATGTCCAAGAAGTTTATCAAACATCAAATAGATTAGAACAGAAAATAAAGTCTCCTTGACACAGAATAATTAAAAATCTAAGCATACAGAATAAAGAAAAATATTAAAAGCTGCAAGGAAAAAGAACAAGTAAATTATAAAGCAAACCTATTAGAATTCCACCTAACTTCCCAATGGAAAAATCTAAAGTCCAGAAAGGCCTGAACAGAGGTGCTGCAAATCTGAAAGATAACAGATGCCAGCCCAGACTACTAAACCCAGCAAAACTTTCAGTCACTATAGATGGAAGAAATAAGATATGCTGTGGTAAAGTCTAATTTAAACAATATCTAGCTACAAATCCAGCCTTACAGAAATTGCTGAAAGGAAAACTCCAACCTCAGTGATTCTACTTTTATTGTATTCATACAAATACAGAAAATATATTATCTCACATCAACAAAACAAAAAGAAGTGAGAAACACAAACTCAACCAAACATACACACCACCACAACTACCATCAGCACCCAAAACAATAATAAAATGGCAGGAATTAGCAATTATTGGTAACTGATACCTCTCAATACCAATGGTCTCAATTCTGAAATAAAAAGACACAGACTAAAATGAAATAGAATTGAAAACAGTACCAATCTTTCTGAGCATCCAAGAAATAACCTCAAAATCAAGGATAGACATTACCTCAGGCTAAAAGTTTGGGAAAAGATATCCCAAGCAAGTGAATGTAAGAAACAAGCTGGTGTAGCCATTTGAATATCTAACAAAATAAACTTCAGACCAAAATTAATCAACAGTGATGGAAAATGATGTTTCAGACTCATCAAAAAGGAAAATCTACCAAGATGACATTTTGAGTTATTTTGAGACAGACTTCACTGTGTAACAGTTTAGGCTGTACTGGAACTTGCTATGTAGACTAGGTTGATCTCCAACTTACAGAGATCTGCCTCTCAAGTACTGGGATTAAAGAAATGCATCATCACCACCTGGCTGACATTTCAGTTCTTAACATTTATGCCCTAAATAAAAGGGCACCCACTATTATAAAAGAAATACTATTACTGCTGAAGTCACACATCAATCCTCACACATTGATAGTGGAATACTTCAATACCCTACTTTTACCAAATGGGCAGGTCATTCAGAAAAGAACTAAACCAAGAAATGCAGACATTTTTGATACATAAATCAAGTGGACTTAACATATATTTGCAGAACATTTCACCAGAACACAAAAGAATATACCTTCTTCTCAGTACCTGGAGAACTTTCTCCAGAGTTGACCACATACTCAGACACAAAAAAAGTATCAACAAATAAAAGAAATTGAAATAATTCCTTGCATCTTATTTGACCACCACATATTAAAGCTGGATATCAGCAGCAACAGAAATCACAGAAAGTTTGCAAAGTCATAGAAACTGTACAGCTATTTACTGAATGAAAAATAAATCAAAACAAAAAAGAAGAAAAGAAATTAAAGCACATTCTAGATTTTTTGACATTCTGGATTTTAATGAAAATAAATACACAGCATGCCAAAACCTATAGGACACAATGAAAGAGGTTCTTGGCACTAAATGGCCACATAAAATAAATAGAATAGAGATAATATCTTAAACTAACACCTTTCTGACACAGCTGAAAACTCTAGAGCAAAAAAAAAAATGGAAGCACACTGAAGAGTAGGAGATGTAAGAAATAATCAAACTGAGTGCTAAAATCATCAAAAGTAAAAACAAAGATAACAATGCAAAAAATCACTGAAACAAGATTTTGTTCTTTGAGAAACTCAATAAGATAGACAAACCTGTATCCAAACTCCCTCAATGACAGAAAGAAAATATCTAAGTTAACACAATCAGCAATGAAATTGGAAGAAATTACAACAAACACTAAGAAAATCCAAACAATCATAAGAACATATTTTGAAATCTATACTCCATCAAATTTTATCAAAAATCTAAAAGAATTGGTAATTTTCTTCATAGGTACCACTTACCAACGTTAAATCAATATCAGATTAAACAGTTTAAATAAATCTATAATCCCTAGTGAAATAGAGGCACTCATCAGACCCCCACCCCCAGGAAAGTCCAGGATCAGCTGGTTTTAGCACAGAATCCTATCAGACTTTCAAGGAACAGTTAACACTAATACTCATCAAATTATTACACAATATACAAGCAGAAGGAACATTGCCAAATTCTTTTTGTGAGGCCACAGTCATGCTGATAACCAAAGCACACAAAGATACAACAAATTAAAAGAATTGTAAATCAATTTTTGTTACAAACACAAATGCAAAAATACCCAACAAAATATTTGCAAAACATATGCAAGAAAACATCAAAAAACCAAAGTGGCTTCATCCCAGAGATACAGGGATGGTTCAACAAACAAAACATTCAGTGTAATCTACCATATAAACAAATTGAAAGAAAAAAATCCACATGATCATTTAATTGGATGTATAAAAAGCTTTGACAAAATCCAACACCTTTCATGATTAAACTCTTGGAGAGATAAGTGATACAAGGGACATACCTAAATATAATAAAGGCAATTTGCACAAAGTATATAGTCAACATTGAATTAAATGGAGAGAAACTCAAAGCAATTCCACTAAAATATGTAACAAGAAAGATTGTCCACTTTCTTCATATCTATTCAATATGGTACTTGAAGTTGTAGTTAAAAAATAAGATGGCTGAAGGAGATGAAGGGGATACAAATTGGAAATGAATAAGCCAAAGCACTGTCTTTTGCAGATGATATGATAATATATACTTAAGTGACCTGAACTGGTAATCTTTAATAGCTGAAGTGGCCCATCACAATATTAACTCAAAAAAAAATCAGTAGCCTCCTATATACAAACAGTCTGAGAAAGAAAACATGGAAATAAAATACTTCACAATAGCCTCAAATAATATAAAATATCTGAGATTAACTCTGACCAAGCAAGTGAAAGACTTATATGATAAAAACCTTCAATTCTTTGAAAAAAGAAATTGAAAAGGGTATCAGAGGTTGGAAACATTTACCATGCTCCTGAATCTGCAGAATTAACAGTAAAAATGACCATCCTACCAAATGCAATCTACATATTCATTACAATTCCCATCAAAATTACCACACAATTCTTTCCAGACTTTGACAGGACAATTCTCAACTTCATAAGAAAATACAAAAAAAAAAATCAGGAAAGATAAAACAATAAAAGAATTGTGGGTGATATCACTATCTGTGACTTCTAGTTGTACTACAGAGCTATAGCAATAAGTACTAACTGGCATTGGCATAAAAACAGTTTGATCAACGCAATTGAATTGAAGAGCCACATAAATCCATACACTTATGAACACCTTGACTTTTATAAATAAGCCAGAAAGACCCAAAGAAAAAAAGAAAAGAAAGTCAACAAGTGGTACTGGTCTAACCAGATGTCAGTATGTAGAAATCTAAATTGATCCAAATGTATTATTCTACATCAAAACTTAAGTTCATGTGGCTCGAACCACAAACACTAAACCTAGTAGAAGAAAAAGTAGAGAACACCTTTGAATACACTGACACAGAATGATGCAGGCATTAAGTTAATCAATTAATAAATGAGATCTCATAAAACTGAAAAGCTTCTGTAAGTCAAAGGATACCATCAATTGAATGAAAAAGCAGCTTATAGAATGGAAAAAGTATTTTACCAATTGTGCATCCTTTAGTGGTCTAATGTACAAAATATATAAAAATTAAGAAACTAAATATTAAAAACCCAAATGATACAATTAAAAATGGGACAGAGATCTAAACAGAGAATTTTCTAAATGCAAATCTCAAATGACTGAAAAGAAATGTTCAATATGTTTAGTCATCAGGGAAATGCAAGTTAGAACTATTTTGAGATTTTATCTGACATCTGTCAGAATGACTAAGATCAATAACGGAGGTTATGTTGAAGAGAATGTGGAGCAAGGGGAATAGTCCTCTATTGTTAGTGGAAGTGCAAACTTGTACAGCCACCTTGGAAATCAATATGATGGTTTCTCATAAAATTGGCAATTGATCTACCTCAAGACCCAACTATATCACTCTTGGGCTTATAACTGAAGGATGCACGACCCTCATATTACCGTCGTGCTGAATGAGGTAATCTAGAGCCAGAAAGACAAATATGGTATATATTAAATTAAAAGTGGATATTATCTCTTAAGCAAATGATAATTAAGCTGCAATCTACAGACCCAGAGAAGTTAGGTAAAGAGGAGGACTAAATGGGGGAAGCATGGATCTCCCTGGAAAGGAGAAATAGAATAGACTCTGCGGGTGGACTGGGTAATTGTAGGGACAGAAGAGAAAGGAATCAGGTAGGTGGAGGGAGATGAAGGGCGAGACTACGGGAAGAGACAGCTGATATTGGGGAGTATTTGAAGGGGTAGTATGGAAGGGGAAATTTGCTGGAATCAATGAGCGTGATGCTAGAGAGGACTCCTAGTAATGCAGAGTCCCAATTGGCCATCTCTCTCAGCCAGGCAAAACTTCTAGTGGAAGGACTAGTTGTTGGCCAATGGATTCCCATTAAAATCCCCAGATAGCCCAGGCTGATGCTAGGCCAGAGCTTGCTCTCTGAAAAGTAGCAGTGGAGCTCTACTTTACTTTACTGAGGACAACTTCACACCAATAGTTGAATTTAGAGGCTGAGCTGCTGTGGGCTTGGAGCCTTTATCTCTATATTCTACCCTCTTTACCACAAGAATATTCTCAACTTCCTGGCAACCATGCTGCAGGCTTAATTAAAACTGTGACTGACAAACTGCCAATATAGGCAAAACTGTCTTTGAAATTTCCTGCTTCACGGAAAAAAGTCTGCTAAATTCTATGGGCCTGTGGGCTGAAGATTGGATACCCCAACAGTACAGAAAAACTTTGGGTGACTGTCCAGGCAGTAAGATGTCTCTGTCAATTCTAGAGTTTTGGAAGTTGCTTACAGTGCACCTCCTGTTTACTTAGGTAATTTTATCTTTCTGGAGTCTTTGATGGAGTTGAAGAGTAGATAGTAATAATAAAGTTTTCCTTAGTTATGATAAGAGATAATGTAGATATAAATATTGTAACTGTAATTCTTGCTTGATATATGTTTTGATATATATAATTTTACTATGTTAAAGTTAAAACCTTCTCTTTTATTTCATCAGAAAAGGAGAGGTGATGTAGGATCTCCCTCTGTATGCTGTGAATACCATTAATTAATAAAGAACTGCTTTGAGCCTATAGCAGAGAAGGACAGCGCAGAGCAGAGCTAGGTGGGGAAGACTGTACTGAATGCTGGGAGAAAGAAGGGCAGAGTCAAGAGATAAGACATGTAGTCCCACCGGAGACCAGATGCTGAATCTTGAGCTTGTAAGCCACAGCCAAGTGGCACGGCACAGATTAATAGAAATGGGTTAAATTAATATGTAAGAGTTAGCCAATAAGAAGCTAGAGCTAATGGGCCAAGCAGTGATTTAATTAATAAAAGTTTCCGTGTGATTATTTCTGGGCTAAGCAGCTGGGACAAACTAGCAGCCCTACTCCAAAAAAGAGCTGCAAAGGAAAAAGGTCAAGTAACATATAAAGGTAAACCTATCAGAATTAAACCTGAATTCTCAATGGAAACCATGAAAGCCAGAAAGTCCAGGTTAGATGTGCTGCAGACACTAAGAGACCACAGATGCAAGACAAGACTACTATATCCAACAAAGCTTTCATTCACCATCGATGGAGAAAAAAGACATTCCATGACAAAAACAGACTTAAACAATACATATCCACAAATCCAGCCTTATAAAAAGTACTAGAAGGAAAACCTCAATCCAAGGAAGCTAACTGAACCAACCAAAACATAGGCATCTGATAACTTCCCACCAGCATCACCCAAAGAAGGTTAACTACTACTGAAAAATTAACAGAATTAACAACCACAGGTCATTAATATCCCTTAATATCACTGGAATTAATTCAGCTATAAAAAGATATAGGCTAAGAAAAAAGATACAAAAACAATATCCAGTCTTCTGCTGCATACAAGAAACACACCTCAACCTCAAAGAGAGATACTACCTCAAAATAAAGGGTTGGAAAAAACTTTTCCAATCAAATGGACCTAAAAAACAAGCTGGTGTAGCAATCCTAATCTCTAGCTAAAATCAGTCAGAGGAGATGGAGAAGGACACTATATATGCATAACAGGAACAATTTTATCAAGACACAGTCTCAATCCTGAACATCTTTGCCCCTAATACAAGATATTATGTAAAAGAAACATTATTAAATGTTGTAATTTATATGTAAAAGAAACATTACACGAGATAATACATGCACAAATGAAGAGGCCGTTTATTCCAGGAGCTCATCGAAAAACTTCAAAAAAAAATAATGAAGAAAAAGCCCCTAAACCTATTTAAATGTTGGATTATTTTTGTAAGAGGAGAATGTGTGTAAGTCGAGGCCCACTCAGAGTGGATCTGCACACCAGCAAGGGAGGCAAAGCCGGGACAGAATTGCAAAGCTCTGAGAACACGGAACTCATCCTGCTCGAGGACCAAACAATCTCCAGAATCACTGGGCAGTGACTACTTTTCCCTCAATGTTTCAGTCCAATCTCCACAGCACAATATGAAGAGACTATATGTACACTGAAGCACAAGAGGAAGAAATATATTCATGGACTATTCACACTGCAACTTTTGAGGTTCCCAGGGACACCAGCAGAATCAGAGATCCCTGTCTGCTTTGAGACCCTGAAGAGGTAAGCATTACAAGGAACAAGCAAGAGCCATTTCCTATCCATAAGCAGTTGTCTCTTGGGGTACATGGGTTTAAAATGGAGAGTGTCCTACTAGTCACCAGGCACACACAGCACAGGCTTGCGTTGTGTCATGTCCACCACTATTCATGTAACCAACCACATACCTATGACATCATCCCATTTAGCTGACCTAATACAAGAAGTCATGTTCAAAGCAACCAAACAAAAAACCTCACATTCCTTGTTTTAAATGTGTAATAGTCTCTTCACATGTGGTTGGAAACGAAAGGCATAAATGTGTTAAATGCATGGCCTTAGAAATAATCAGTATCTAAGGCATTAATATATATTTGAAAAATGTACTTTAAATCTGAATTAATTTAAATTTCAACCATTTAATAGTTTCCTTCCAAGATCTTAAATGATAGACACTTTAAATATCAAATTATTTTGGGGTAAATATATGGCACACAAACTTCAAAAAAATATATCTTCTAATTTTGCTTTATTAAATTATTGATGGGTTTTCCACTGAACTTTTACTTTTGTGTATGCATGATATATGGGTCTGCATACATATGTGATGTATATAGACATATACATGCATGTTCATGTGTATAAGTACAAAGACAACCTTGGAAGGGTGTCACTCCTTGCTTTCCACCTCGTTTAAGGCACGGTCTTTTGTTTGCCATATGTACACCAATCTAGCTGCCCAGGAGCTTCTGGGGGTTCCTCTACCTTTGCCTTCCATAAGAGCACTGGGATCACAGATTTATGCTGCCACATCCAGCAGAAAGTGTGTACTAAGAGCCCAAACCAAGATCCTCCATTTGGGCAGCAAGTACTTAATAAGCCATCTTTAAAACCCTATACTTAACATTTTAAAAGATTAACACTTCTATAGAGAAAGTCATTTGGGGGAAGTCAAGTATTGTAGAAAGAAACTTTAGGGACATCTATGAAAGATTCATGTTGAATAGGATGTACTCAAATGAATACTCAGCAAGGCAGGGTAACCTTGTATGTAATAAAAGGATACAATAACAATAATTGCTCAACTCATAAAGTACTCTATTTTATTGCATATTCAAGCAATTATTTTTCAGAACATTTTTATCTTTCCTGGAGCTTTTGATCCATTCTTTTCAATTGTCAACAGAATCCTATGCCTTCACATTATTCTTAAAAACATCCAGAGTTTTTCAGTCTTGTGATTTTGGCATAATATATCTTTTTGAAAAATATTCTTTTCATATCACTGACTTCCATTCCAATTTGGACTCACTGTTTGTAGACTAAATGCACAGTTGCCAAAATACAATATTTCTTCTTTGCATTTTTGAGATAGGCCAATTGTTTCTTCCACATTTTTTTTTCATTCAGCTTTTTAGCTCTAAAATCACACTCGTAGAAGCACTTGAAATCAAAGGTCTGGGAGTATTAGCATTCTAAGCCGTCACCTGCTCTAAATATCTGTTTGCCACCTGACTAGGAGTTTGGCTTTACTCCTTTGCCATATGCTTAGCAAAGAGGAAAAACATGTGAGTTCTGAAAATCACTCATCTGCTGCAAGTTGTGTGTTATCTTGGGATCACTTGGAAGAACCTAAATCCTAAAGGAAATGGCAAGCTCGACCTCAGGAAGACAACATCGTCCCCATGTCTAACACCTGTGACTGTGCTAACTTCTATTGGATAGAAGATGTATTTCAGATGTGATTTACATTATAGACTTTCAAATAAGGAAAGCATCCTACCTTATTAGAATAGGTAGAACGTAGTGATTTGAGCCCTAAAACACAGGGGACTTTCTGTCACTGAAGTAAGAAGAGACAGATGAAGAAGGAGAGAACAGTGTGAGAAACAGCAAATGTACTTTTGCTGGCTTGAAATGGAGAGAGCAATAAAGTGACCAACATAGATCCCCTTGGAGGAGTGACTCACTCAACAGCCAGCGGAGAAATGGTACGTCAGTGCTACAAAAAGGGTGACCAACCCAATTCTTGAAACTCAATTCTTTCCAAAATCTTCAGGTAAAAGAAGAGGCTAGCCCCTCTACCTCGTGCTACTTGCAGCAGGAGAGAGAGCAGACCCCAGGGTCAAGAGTGAAAGAATTAGCCCCGCCCCTCACCAGGTGCACGCAACAGCGCAGGGCAGGCTTTCACCCAACCTGAACAGCACCTTAGAGCTGAGCTTGTTGTTGGGCGCAGGTGAGTCTGCTCTGAGGTCATGAGAACAGGAGAGCTGACCCTGCCCCCTCCCCAACATTGGCCACCTGCAGCAGTTCGAAGATTGCAATTCACCAGGAAAAAACAGAACTGGACCTCGGGGTGAGAGTGGGCTGGATTTGGGGATCTAACAGCAGGAGAATTTGTCCTGGCTCCTTGCTGCATGCAGACTGCTTTCAGTAAGCTAGACAAACAGTCCAGGAGAGTGCATGTAAGTGACCACGAGGAAAAGCTGCTGGGCTGAACAACCCAGCTACCACCCAGGTCCAAAACCAGGGTTGGCTCACCCATATATCACTATCTATGAACCATTTGAGCATGTAAGGGGGATGAACCTACAGATCCAAAACTGCAGGATCTCCATGACAAAGGACAATAACAGGACATTCAAGAGGATCCCCAGTGAGAGCCAATTATTGACAAGTATAGCAGAAGCCAGAGAACCAAACCATGAATGATTCATAGCAATGAACCCTTACAAATAAAAATGAATGAACTGAGTGGTAAACAAGGGGCCACACTACAACTTCTACAGCCAGATTCTTCTCCTTTGTTTGTTGTTTATTTGTTTTCTGTTTTTTATTTTAAAGTCTCTTTTTTGTTGTGTTTTGTTTTTTGAAGAGCCAGGGGAGGATGCAGAGCAGAGGGCAGAAGCAAGGGTATGGGGAGATAAGTGGGATTGGGACGCATGATGTGAAATCCACAGAGAAACAATAAAACTTGAAAAAGAGGCAAGATTATATCAGGAAATGGCCTGAGGAAATCAAACAATGAAATGAATAAAATGGTGACGTCCCCCAGGCTTCTGACCTACAAGAATGTAGAATGATGCTATGAGTAACTTATTATTCCAGTCTTATTATTATTGTGTGTGTGCATATGTATATATGGATAACACGTATGCGGGCCCATGTGTTATGACACAATGCGTGGAGCCAGAAGACCACTTTCTTGATGCAGTTCTTACCTTGCACATTTATAGTAGTTCCAAGGGTCAAACTCAAATGATGAGGCTTGTGCAGCAAAGGCGGTTATTCACTGAGCCACCTTGCCAGACCTGTGGGTTGTTTTTTATCCCATTGATACATGGTAATATATTACAACCGCAATGAAAAGCTAATACCTCAGGCTTTGTCAGAAGATTCTTTGGGAACTTCAAAAACAGCAAAATTGGATAGAAAATTCAAGGAACAGGGAACTGGATAATAGTTTACCAGCTTGTGGAGTCGTTTGGTTACTACTTTTTTATCTAAGGGTTTTTTGCAAGTCCTGTCTCAAGTAAGAGATTGACTATGTGTGGGGAAAGGCTCATTTCATATGGTAATGGTAGGGAGAACTCGGTAAGAGAGCATTTGAACTTGAATGTGATCAAAATGAAGACCTGGGTGAATTCTCCCTGGGGTACTGAAGCCGGGAGCTGGAATAACCTGCAGAGTATTTCTGAAACAAGACAAAGTATTTTGATTTTTATACCAATCTTTCAAATAACAGTCACTAAGTAAAACAGACTCAGACTTGAACAGGGCTCCTCCCTGAAGCTGAGACAATGGTCTTAAGTACCCATCTACTGGAAGAATAGCTGGTACATCACACCACCCACAGCATATCTCTTATCCTCACATCTTTACTCAAGTGTTTTGGATTTGTTTTATGGCCAAGAAGTAAATTAACGTTAGCACTGAATCCACAGAATCAACTAAGCAGGGCTCCCATGGGCTCACAGAGACTGAGTGGTAAGCACGGGGCCTGCATGAGTCTGTACCAGGTCCTATGAGTATATGCTATGACTGTTATCTTGGTGTTTTATGGGACCCCAAACAGAGGGAGTGGATATGTGTCTGACTCTTTTGCTTGCTCTTGAGACTTTTTCCCTCCTCTTGGCTTGCTTTTACAGGCTTGATATCAGGGTTTTGACCTTGTCTTATTGTATCTTGTTCTATCATGTTTAGTTGTTGACTCTTAAATGCCTGTTCTTTTCTGAAGAGAAACAGAGAGGGATTGGATCTGGTGACGGGGCTGGGAAGAGTGAAGGGAGGGACAACTGTGGTCAGGATGCAATTTAGGAAAGACAGATCTATTTGCAATTTAAAAAATTAAATAAAACAAATTCATGATTTTTTTCATTGTACACATAGAGAGAAATAGACAAATAGACAGACAGACAAACACATACACACACACACACACACACACACACACACACACATCTTACTCTGTTTGTGCAATGTTATGTGTATACATATGTTTTCAGAGCTGACAATCTGGTCGTGGATAACCAATTGGAATATTCTTCCCTGGGGAAAACTGTTCCTCCCACTCTCAGAATTTCTTAGCTGCCTGTAGTTTTTTTTTTTTTTTTTTTTTTTGGTGTGTGTGTGTGTGTGTGTGTGTGTGTGTGTGTGTGTAGGGTTTAGGACTGGTGAGCTTTCCCCCTTCCATGGTAGCATGTATATTTATGTCCTCCCTGTTCAGCTCGTTTAAGCATCCATATTAATGAAATTTCCTGGTTGTCGCTTTTGAGATTTCTAGGAGACACAAACTTGTAGCAAACTCCCTGTTCTGGCTGTGCTAATCTCCACACCCTCTTCTGTAATGATCCCTGATCCCTGAACAGGTACAGGAGTTGGCAATATTTTTGAATCAAATAATTTAGCCCATGGTGGTGAATACATTCTATATAGATTAAGAATATGAATCCTACTTTAGCATTGTATCAGTCCAGTCAGTGCAGCTGGCAGTGCTTTCTACATCTTCTAGATTTTTTTTTTTTTTGGTTTTTCGAGACAGGGTTTCTCTGCAGCTTTTTTAGAGCCTGTCCTGGAACTAGCTCTTGTAGACCAGGCTGGCCTCGAACTCACAGAGATCCGCCTGCCTCTGCCTCCCGAATGCTGGGATTAAAGGCGTGCGCCACCACCGCCCGGCTACATCTTCTAGATTTTTATTACTTGTTCTTTGCTTTTTGATTAATCAAAAAGTGTTAAAGTCTCTACCTTGGACATATGATTACAGCCTTATATATATTTATATCTCTCTTTAGTTCTGTCTACTTTTATGTGGGGTCTACCTTGTGTGTGGTTCAGCTAAATATTTGGACAAATTTTACATGATGAATTGAGGAATACCTTGCCAAATATCTTTTTTTTCTCCAGTAAATTCTCTCATTGCTTTTTGCTCATTTCTCTGGATGTTGTGTTCTGGACATCTAAGTATGTAAGCTTATGAAATATATACATATATGCACATATGTATATAAATAAATACATAGACATATTTATTTACTACTTTGTCCTTCAAGGGAAGAATTGAAGGAAGATACCACAGAGTATGTCCTTGAAGCACTAATTTAAAGTCTTGTTCAACAGGTCTAATTTGGCTGAATCTTGGCTAATACTTTTAATTCTGTGTCTTAGCCTATTAGAAGCCATTCATAATTATCTATTTCCCAAACTTTAGATGACTTGTTTACAAAGTCTTACAATTCCTTTGATCCCTAGACTATTTCTAGCTCATAAAGTGCTAGTGACTTTGCAACTGAGTGATATTTACAGTTTGGGAGGTTTTTTTTAAGTTTTACAATGGCAGGGTAATGGCATTTCTAATTTCAAGTTGCTAAAGACTGCATTCTGCTAAGTTCACTACAATGTACAACACAGTACAAGGACCAAGCTTTTAACACATGGACCTCTGTGAGACAGTTCAGAGATGTTACCAAAATTATTCATCAAGGAAGCTTAACTGTGATGCTTCCAAAAACCAAGGGATGTCAGCCTCCACTACCCAATGCCAGTAAGCAAAGCACCATAGTCCAGAGGAATGACCAAACTAGTTCACACTCTATCCTCCAGGATTCCCTGAATTCTAAATCAAATCTATAACATAAATCAGCAAAACTACACGATTTCCAGGTTATCATATCCTTCTTCTGACTTAACGTTGGTGGAGAAAGGTCCCATCACTTAGCTTTTACTCAGAACTATTATTGAAGCAAGAGGGAACCAAAGAAAGAATGTGAGGCAGAGGAGCTAATTCAGGGAAAACAGGACATGAAGCAATAGTAACAGGAATGTAAACCCCCTTTGCAGAGTACAGATGCTCTTTAACCCAAATAAGTAAGTAGAGATTTTAGTTAAAGGTCATATTTTACTTTAAGCTAAATTTATTACTCTTAAAATCTTTCTTGGCAAAGACTTTTTGGTATATTTTTAGAAGAATACACACACATACACACATCATACACACACACACATGCCAGGGATGTAGGAAACAGAAGTCATTTTTGACACTTACTAGTTTACACTGTGAGGTTATATTTTACAATGAAAATATATACATCCCATGCTTATGATAAAAATAATCAAAATAAACATATACTAAATGTTTATAAAACATTTTCAAAGAAACATTCCTTCTGAGTTAAAAGGTAATTGTTCAAATAAAGAGTTCCAGGAAGAGCAGACAATATAAAATATATTCTGCACCTATATTCTTAGGCCTTATAAATACTTAAAAAAATAAAGCAAGCTATGTGATCCTGATCTTTTAATCTACAGGAAGAATTATATTTGCATCACTGTCTGAAAGTAACTGGTAGCTAATGAGAAACATCAAATTTTGCTAATAAAATTTCAGCCCTTTCATGAACATTAGCCATTAACATTTGCACAGGGTCTAGTTCAAGAATAAAAACAGCTCAGTTTCTAGCTGGAGACTCTTCTTAGCCCCTATAGTCTGAGTGAATTATCCATCTGCAGCACTTGAAGAGACAGGTATCAATCACAAAACCTTTATGAATAATTGGGAAATTACATTCAGAGGTTCAAATGCTTTTGGTTTGAAGAACATATTTTGTCTTAAACTGTTATTTTGGAAATCATATCATGAATAAAAAGTCACATTTTAAAGAGAAATCTTATTTTAATGCCATTTATAGGAAATGACCTGACACTTTGCCAGAATAATACCACTGGCCTTTTCTGAGAAATCTACATTCTACCCAAAGCATCTGTAGGCTACAGAATATTATCAGACAACTAATACATCCCAATCAGACGGAATTTATTTATAGACAACGTTCTTTTTGCAATGTTAGATGCCTCATTAACTTGATTCAGCTTGTGCATAGCAAAAATATTCCCTCCCTCTTCAGATTTTTTGATAGAGTGAATTATAATTTCTTGTCTCATTCATTGTAAACCTTTAGTTTGAAGGACATTTAAGAAATGTGTAGTGCCACTTATATGAGTCTTGGATTATTTTCTTGTATTAATTATGTGCTTTATTTGTTTTCCTTTGGGGGATGGAGTGGAATAGTGACCATTTTCATCATTTTCATGTTTTACTTTGCACGGGAAATAAGTTTAATTTTGCCATAATCTCCATAATTAAGAAAAATAAAAAATGACTCTGTGTTTGAGTAGACTCCGGTATTCTGAAGTTAGTGGCATGTAGGTGAAAAGATGAGATAGTAAGTCTCTGGAGTCTTAATAATTCTGCTTACTTTCAAGATGTGCTATGGCAAACAAACCTGTGAAGATGCTCAAAGTTAGGTATCACAACTTCCAGACATGCATGAGCCACATCTTCAAATTTTTAAATTTCCTTCAGGACATCCCTCTATAGCTTTGTGCTGCATGCTCTTTTCGTTTGGTTTCCACATCTACAAGTGTGAGTGGAAAAAGCATTTCTCTCTCCAAATCTTCCATGACAGCCATTCAAAGAATCTCTGCTTAGAATGTTGTCATCAAGGACGATGTCGTTACCTGGAGAGACTCTCCCCTTCTTCCCTTCTAGACAAGAAGTCCGGAATTTACATTATTTGATTAAAAATTCTAATTCTGAAAAGAAACTGGGAATTCATACCTAAAAGTGTGGCCAATGTTCATTTCCCTGGAATATTTTTCTCTTGTAGAGGAGGAAAAAAATAGATCACTGGAGGAACTTAAAATGAATGTGAAGCCTCCACGCTTATAAAAGTGTCTGAATATGTATCACATGTTGAGTATGATTAAAATCCCCATAGATGCCTTGGCTAGTGAGCTGTCACTTCCAGAATATATATGTGAAAACCTCCTTGGAAGCTACCTTGTTTTTGGCCCTTGCGAGGCTTCAGGTTTACCTGATGATAAGGCTTTGAGGCTTCCAAGCACATATGGCATGCCCAAGCAAATCACCATCCTCTATTCTAATCACAGCTAAAGTCAGCTGTGGGAGGCTGTCTCCTTTGAATGGTTTATAATCAGTTTGAGACATGAAACTGACTCATTCTGGAAGTGTGGGGGCTGTTCTTTCACTTGCTCAGTGCACAAATGCCACTATGAAGCAAGAATAAACGCGCTGACCCCACCACCACTTCTCCTTCCCTGCTCTGTTAACTTTTCAGGCTATGTGCATTCAGACTGTATGTTTTCTCAGCTTCAAATCGTCCTTCCCACTGGTTCACATTGAGTGCCCTGCTTTGCTGTGCTCCTGAAATGGGACCTACATCCCCATGATGTTTTATCTTTATTATATATTGCTCTGAGAAAATTGGCACCTTAACTATGAATACATGTAATACTTGAACTCATTAAAACTAATCCATTCAATGTCTTCTCTTTGGAGATTGCATGTGAGTTCCCTTCTAGTTGCTAATGGGAGCTATAAACTTGTCCTGTAAAGTACTATTATTAGGGAATCACTCTGAAATTACAGACCTTCTTCATGAAGCTTCTAAATATTAAGCTATAATGTTTTGTTTCTTTCTTTTAAGAGTGTTTTGGGTCTCCTAAATAATGGACATACATCTTCCAGAATTTTATACTTAAGTTGATATTCTTTTGGGTTTTGGGCAGAAAAAGGAGTCTTAAAAGATATGCCCTGATTAAGTTGCTCTTGCCTTGTACTTTAAACAATCTTCCTAAGCAATTTCATAAAGTTAAAACTATGATATAACTTTGGAAATTGTACCATCATCAATTAGCTTGACTTTTACCTAAGAAGATTTGATACTTCAGAACAGGAGTAGTATATAAAGGGATAAACTAAAAAGTACTTTCAAAAATTTTACTTAATGTAGACACAGGCATGGATAAGCTTTTTGAAACCTTCATGGCTTACTCCTAGCAAAATATAGGTTCCCAGAAAATCATCCCTGTATCAATACAGACAGCCTACTACTAATCGACCACTTGGAACAAGAGAGAATTTTTCTCAGTTCTGAGGAGCTCTTGTCATGGGCATAGCATCCCTGATTCTTTGCTGACCGAACTCCATTGCCTTGCCTGAACAAAATGTCCTCAGCAGGCTTGTCAGGTGCTGAGCATCCATTGAATTCTGACACCCTATTCCCCTTCAAGCACCATCATTTACTACAGAAATGAAAACAGCTTGGTACTGGCATAAAAACAGAGACGTTGACGAATGGAATCTAATCGAAGACCCGGATATTAATCCACAAACCTATGAACACCTGATTTTCGACAAAGGAGCTAAAATTATACAATGGAAGAAAGAAAGCATCTTTAACAAATGATGCTGGCATAACTGGATGTCAACCTGTAGAAGAATGAAAATAGATCCATATCTATCACCATGCACAAAACTCAAGTCCAAATGGATTAAAGACCTCAATATAAATCTGTCCACACTGAACCTGATAGAAGAGAAAGTGGGAAGTAGTCTTCAACACATGGACACAGGAGACCACTTCCGACATATAACCCCAGTAGCACAGACAATAAGAGCAACAATGAATAAATGGGACCTCCTAAAACTAAGAAACTTTTGTAAAGCAAAGGACACTGTCATTAAGACAAAAAGGCAACCTACTGAGTAAAAGATCTTCACCAAACCCGCATCAGACAAAGGCCTGATCTCCAAAATATATAAAGAATTCAATAAACTAGACATTAAAATTCTGAATAAGCCACTCACCCCATTTTTGACAGTGTACTCACTCCATCTGAATCCTCTCAACCCACCATTTAATCTCATACCACTGACCCACAGAGTCCATCTGAGATCTATATATTCCAGTGAGTTCCAGATCACACTTTTCACTGTAGTGCTAGCATGGCCTCAGGAATCAATATTCTCTGTGCCTTTCAGAATTTCAATGGAGGCAGAAAGACTGGAAACATCGGCTCTAACAATATCCCAGTGGGGGAACTTCTTCTCAAAGAGAAGAGGTATGATGTAAAATTGGAGGTTCACAATTCTAATGTTACTGTCAGTACAAAAATTGAGATGAGCCCACTCTGACTTTATAAACAGAATGACAAGAACATATCAAAGACAACAGAACTTTCCCGTGTCCTACAATTACCTTTCTGTGGCACTTACGCAGAGAGTTATATTGTAAAGACCAAAAAGACACATCACTTATTTGACTATGGTCCATAAAATTCTCTTGAAAAAAAAAACACAGAAATTGAAAGGAAAAATACTAGAATATATGCAATAAGAGAGAAAGACAATTTTTAAAAGTATTATTGCAGTGAAAATAAAATAATAAGATATCCAGCAAGAATTTTTAAATGGTAAAGCAAATTCCTTTATATGAAGTCTCTGGGGGGGGAGGTGGAACAGAATTCAAAGAATAGTATGCAAAGCAATCAATAGAAATGATTTGTAAGCTGATGAGATTTGGGGAAGTATCTGAAGAAAAAACTGATTATTGAAAAAATCGGATAAATTAAGGGGTTGTTTGATCCTGTCATGATAGAGTGGCTGGGTCAAGACTAGTCCACTAATAATAGCCAAGAAGAAAAATACAAATATTTCCATACATATTATAACAATCTCCTTGTCACTATGATCAAGCACTAAAAGAAGAGAATGAAATAGGCGAGCTCATACTTAAGCTTTGTTTCTGTTTGGAACAGCTTTAGGCCCTAGTGGGAGGTAGATCAAATACAACTCAGCACTCCAAGATAGAGACAGAGGCAAGTATGTTCAGAGAGTCTGTGGTTCATCCTGAGTTTTTTGTTTACTTATTGGCAGCTTGTCTCTTAAGCTAGTCTTGATCTTTAAATGTAACCAAGAATGAACTTGCACTTCTGATCCACGTTCTCTGCTTCCGAGGGCTGGAATTACAGGTCTATGCCATCACACCCTCTTGTGAGCAGGCTAGGCAAGCACTCCACTCAATGAGCTTTGTGGGACTGGCGTCTTGTAAGGAAGGCTACAGAAAAAGAGACAGCATACACATAAACATCAAGGCCACATTTCAAGTTATCTCTAAACTGGTTGTTGGGTATTACGCCAGGCTGTCAAGGCTGAGGTAGAAAGCAAAGAAAGTTGTGCTCCAGACACTACCCAGCACTCACACAGGCCTTGGAGAAGTCCCAATTGCCAGGAGTCAGAGTGCTGGGTCCTCACAGCAATGCTTGTACTGTCTGTGTTCCCACCAAATGGACAAACCCAGGTCTGAAATGAAGACTTCCTACATCTACCCTAACCATTAGGAATGCCGTTAGGGACAAAACTGAATTGCAAGTAACTTAACCACCCGTGAGGTTAAATCCCACCACATTTTAAAGGAAGGAGAAAATCTTCAACACTAGGCAGCATAAAATTTATAATGCCCAGTTATCAATCAAATAGTACATCTTCCAGAAATAAATGGGCCAGTTCAAATGAACTACAAATGACAAGAGTAAAGAAATTAACATATCCTAAAAGTCTGAAGTCCTTTGTAAAAAGCAATAAAAATGATCAAGACTTTAAAAGTTAATAGGGAAAGTTTGAACTCCTTAAATATGAAAGAATGAATTAGATTAAGTTAATATTGTGCCAGATCCAATAGAAAAATATTAATAAAACTGAAGACATATGTATAAACTATACAAACATCAGATTGAAAACAAAGATTCTAAAAAATAATAAGTAACAACGTCTTGGTGACATGAGGGGCTACAGTAACTATTAAAATGCGCGCGCATGTGTGTGTGTGTATGTGTGTGTGTGTGTAGTTGGAATTTAAGGGGAAAAAAAGAGAAAACTACAGCCAGAAAACATGAGTAGAGAAAATAATACATAATACACAGGTTTGTGTACAAGAGTGACAAACATCCTCAGGGCCAATCAAAAGAAAAAAAAAACCACCCACACTGGGGAAAGAATTATTTCAGAGCTTATCGGAGTACCCATCATATGAACAAAAGGTACTAAATTGTGCTGTGCATTTAAAAGGGAGAGGAAATTCAAGCCAGATAACACCATGATCAGTCATCTATGTGCATCGTGGAAAGGATCATAGGGGAAGGCTGTAAGTTAAACCACCACTGTCCTATTCAACTTCTTTTATTCTAGAAATAGTTCATGTAGACTAGTTCATGCAATACTTTAAATCAATGTTTTATAAGAATGGGGAAAGCTTTTGAAATTTGATATAAACTAAAGCAAATAAAAATAACTATCCTTTCAGGAAAGAAAACAAAATATGGTGATGGAGAAAATATAACAACTAGTATTATACAAGTGACATTTGAGCATAGTAATCTCCCCTCAGTCAATGGAAGAGAAAGAACTATTAACGAGCCATCAATTACTAGAACAGTTTATTTTTATTTGGGAGGTATAGAAGATAGAACCAATAAGGTATGTTTTGAGCCAGGTTTTCACTGTGAAGACAGAGCAATACATATAAAACAAACACTGAATGTTGGTTTTCATTTGAAGGTATAAATACTATGTCTTAATTTCTTATACACATATCAAAGCTCAGTTTGTGAAAATGATCTAAAAGCCATGATGTGTCACTAATAAGTTCTACTGCAAATAAGATCTTGATCTCTAAGTACTATTTGCTACTGTAGAAACCAAGAGAGGGTCAGAAAAAATAAAAGATAAACCTAAAAACCTTATTGTGATGAGCAGGAGCACTCCCAAATATCATGGCTGCTGAGTGTGGTAGCCTTAATCCGAGCTTGAAGAGGGCCAGCACTACCTTGATTTTTATATATGATTTGTATTTATGCAGTGCAACCTGGGCATGTAAACATTTTTCATTAGGTCTTCTGATGTGGGCAGAGAAGGCTGAGGAAGAACATGGGATGTGTAATTTTCTTTGGTTCTAGAGGCTGGATACAGCTTATGTGGGATGAAGTCAAGTACACAGGAGTCTGGGCTGGTGTGCAGGATGTGCTATCTTGTCGATGCCTGAAACAGAGTTAGAGCTGGGGACTCGGTAGGGTTTACAGGGGAAATATCTAGCAGACTCACACAGCTAGACTCTGGCATGAATGTACACTATTTGGATGGGTGGATAGGTTCTTGATGTGGTATGGGAGGGGTGTGTGGGCTTGAGACAGGCAGGAAGTTTCTTGGTGGGAGCATAGCTCTGGGCAGTGCAGGGAAGGATGGCCAGACTAGCCAGGGCACTGGAAGTAGACTGAAAAGAGATCTGGGGCTTGGATGAGGGTACTTAGAAAGGAGGATTAGTCACACTTTCCAGACTAGACCTCCCTTTGTAGATAATCACCTTCCCTTTTGCTAACTTGCTCTATAAAGTCCTGCTCTCTGGATAATTGTGCATACATAATACTTCAAAAATTTTTACCCATATACTAGAAAAATAGACAATTGTCTTCAGTGTTTAGATTTCTTCGTTGAAAATATTTCAAGAAATGTTAAAAAAAAATCTATACGTTTGTGCCCAAATTAAATTTTACTTTCTTCAATTTTAAGCACATTGTTTCTATAGTCAAACAAAGTCAAAAAGTGTAATTTGGTAAATCTCATAAAAACTAAAACTCCTTTTGCTTCATGTAATGAATGGGTGACGGTGGCATGCATAATGCATTCTCACAAATGAAGGCAAATGTGAGTTGGCACTTCTGTGTTCAAGAGAAATATGAACTAACTCAATAAAGATGAGCAATATTAACCTTAAGGAGTTAATCATGAGCGTGAATGAGAACTGATAGTATAATCACCAGTATATGAAGGTAGTCATTAAGGTGAACCAAGGCACACAAGATAGTGTGTAGTTTAATGTAAACAAAAGGCAAAGTTCCCATAGCAACACAAACTTTTCTCAAAGATATATATATATATATATATATATATATATATATATATATATATACTACACTTTGGGTTATTACTTAATGTTATAAATTTATAAATTTAATGCATACATATAATTAAGGCATATCAACCTGATTCTGAAAACAATAAAATTTATGCATGAAAATGATATGTATTTTGATTTGCAAGCTTCGCCCTTCATTTTCTAGATAGTTGACATACCCTCAAACTCTGCTGGTGTTTGAAGACATTGTCATAAAACCATATCTGTTCTACTTGTGGAACAGTTTGTGAGCATTCTTGCTGCTTTAGCTGTAAAGATAAACTTTTAGGATGACTACCTGATCTCTCAAGTTCAGTTTTAAGAATGTTGATCTCTGAACCTAGTGATGTCAAAATATAATGTTATAAAAACTTCAGAGGACTGCACTTCAGAGCCTGACATTACAGCACTTTTTTAATATGTGAACCTACCTAGGTTCCTTCCCAGCACCTCAAAAGATAAAAGAGCTTCATTCCCGGAAAATAAAACATGTAGCTCTAAACCATTTATTCACATAAGCAATAAAATAGTAAATATAATAAAGGTGTATTTCTCCTCAACATGCGTAATTATAATGTTGTTCTTTCTGTAGATAATAATTTTTGTTTCTATAATTCTAGCTCAGATAATACAAACTGAATCTTTGTCATTGTTATGTTTATGTATATGATTGCATGCTTATATGTGTGGTATATATATGATACACATATATATCACCATCTTTATTCCTGATGCCACATAAAACCACTGAGGGAAATGAACCCCTGAGACTGGAGTTAAACACAGTTTTAAGCCATCTTTAGCAGCTGGCAAACAAACACATCTTCTACAAGAGTAGAAAGTTCTCTTAACCACTGGGCGCTCTGTCCAGGCCCTTAAACTGAATCTTTACCTTGAATTTCTTCTTTAGAGAGAAAATGGGGCTATTTAAACATTGTATTGACAAAATGCTTTCTAATGGCTTGTATTGTAATATTTGTGAGATTTTTTTATGAATGTGCTAAGTGAATGATCGGGATAATTACTCGTACTTTGCATATGGAACAAGAAGTGAACATTTAAGAGCACAAGAGTGACAATTAGCAATGTCATCGGAATATCAACATAAGCCCTTATATTGTTCATAGCAGATGGCAGTAAATTATGCATTTCAGTTCACATTCATTCATGTTATTGACCTAGGTAGAAATTCAAGCACTGTGATAAGGAATTAACAACTAGATGTTTACCATATTCTAAAATACCCTACTGGTTGACTACTTCAGAGGAAAGCTGTTTTGTTTTGGAGATTTAAAAATATTGGTAGATCTGTTTGTTCTTTGTAAAATAGACTTTAAATAGGTTCTGGTTTTACTCAGCTATCTGTCCCTGATTTCGATGGGCTTAAATTTCTATTTATCTCCTTTGAAACTATATTATAATGCAGTTGAATTCTCAGTCTTTAAGTGAACGTTGATTTTGAAGTCTCAAAATTAAATTATTTTGAAATTTAAAAGATCTATAGGCTATAACAGAGCATTTGAAAACTGAGAGATACCATTTTTTTATCATTTGAAAGGTAAAATAACAACATATAACTTGTAGTGGAGTTTCCTGAACACAAAGATTTACATTGGTCTCTAAGTTAAAATGTATTTAATATGTACACAAATTACCAAAAAAATTTAAAATAAGGAGAGTGAAAATACTATTTAAATTTAAATTAGAATAAAATAATATTTACAATAGCATAATTGATATTTTGGCATTTTCTAGCACCTACATAAATATCATTGTCATATGAATATAATTTTGTTTGTGTTGCTATGAAAATACATGTTTGGATCAGTAGGTGTCAAAGGAAGACTGTCCGTTTCTGGGAGCAAATCATCCCCTTTAAAGACAATGATAAATATTCAAGTTTTCCTTCATGAAGATAATATTTCTTGTCTGAGTCAACATACTTTACCATTTTTAAACTTTTCTCATCATATTTTTGACAGCAGGTTTTCTAATTTTGACAGCTTTTTAAAAGTAATTTTAACAGCCGAGTGATTTCTCTTCTAAGCAAAGTCAGATTCTGTGAAATGTCAATGCAAAAACCATACACTTTGACACATAATCATTTTAGTTGAATTTACTTATTAATTTTGCTTGCTAGTACTAATAAAATGTAAGTGCTTAGCTAATTATATTTCTTTTTGAAATGTTTTAATGGTATTTAAAGGGGTATTCTTTCCTACAAAGCTTCTCCTAGCATCATGATTACTCCTTCATAGTCAAAGAGGAGGGAGAGCATCACGTCGCTAGGTAGACACAAGGCAACTGGGAGATAGTACTGTGTATACTGTAAACTGAGCGTGCAATTCTTCCTTGTCCTAAACTAGGAGGGAGGCGGGCATTAATCCCCTGGAAGAAACTCACTCTCTTGTTTTGACTGAAAATCTCTGGAAGCCATTTAACCCAACTGATTTCCTCAGTCCTCTATTTCACAAAGTGTTTCAGGAGATGAAGTAGTATCTGGTCAATATGAAGAAGTTATTAATTCAAAGACCACCTTAACATATTTTCCTGTGTCTCCTTTCTGTGCACTTTACCTTGGTATTGTAAAGTGAGTTTTTCCAGAGTGATACAAATAACTTAAAGGGTTAAAATTAATGGAAGGATTGCAGAGAAAATGCTTGTGTTGTTCCTGTCTGTTGAGTCTGGCGACTAAAACTACAAAGCACATGTTGCCCTCTTGAACTATCTTTCCAGCACCAAGGATCATTTTAGTCAATGATCCACCACTAAGGAGGAAATGTCATTTCCTCACTATTCTAAGAAAAATTAAAATCTCATTTAATTTGCATCAAAGACATCCTAATGAAATTATTTTTAAAATGGGGCTGGTGAAATGTCTCACCTGCTGCTAAGCCTGATGACCTTATTCTGATCACTGAAACCCGGATGATGAAAAAACCCTGCATGATGAGACATACATGTGCTTCACTATCAACATGAGCATTGGGGCCTTCACACACTGACACACACAATCAAGTACATAAACCACTAATCCTTTAACCTTTATTGACATCCAATGCTCAGTCTACTTGGCCAGATAAGACTGTGTTTTCAAGAAAGCTAAGAAAGAGTTTGATTCAGCAGAGATGTTGGGACTGCTATGTCACTGTGATTACTTTACTGAGTCCCATGGTGCAATGTGATCTATACAAGTCAAGAAACACTCTGGTAGATCTAAATGCTTTAAGAGCAGCATACAAGTCAGGGATGTGAGGCAATAAAGCAATCAAGGGTGAATGGTCAAAGCATATAAAGCAGCTCCTTCACGAAAGCCAATGTGACAATATTTATGTCAGGACAAAATTCCTAAAGAACAAATTCATAGAAAATCAAATGCTGTGTTACTGAGCTCACAGGAACTTTTAAACCCCAAACAACAGTTCACAGAAGACATAATAATAAACCATTTCAAGTGGATAGCAAAGTGTTTCCTGTGAGTGGGCAAGGTTTCCACAGAAATATGTGGTATACATTTTCTTGTTGCTAGAAAATATAATTGGAGTTAAGATTGTTCATCCAGCCCATGGTCCTTGTATTAGCCAGATACATCCAGCAGAAAGGCAAGGGTCTCAGTGCTGGCCAAAGGCTCTCAGGACTGAGATTCCATCATCAGAACTCCAGACTAGACCATAACCTAGCTCCATCTTGGACCTGAGCCAACCCCAGTAACATAAACCAGCTGCCCCATGCCTTTGGGCATGGAGAGATGTGTAGCTGTTTCGCAGCAGCGGAATCTCAGGATGAAGAAGCCTGATGACTCATGAGAAATGACTAAGGATTGTGGAAAGACGTAGCTACTATTGTCCCTCATAAGTCCTGCTTTACTCAACATTGCTTCTACTGTGGAACAATTAATATAATTGGAGATTCAATTTATGTTGTATTGGACATCACTAACATGTCATTCTAATTATCTCTTTAGCTATCCAAGATCAATTTTTAGTTGATTGTCGGAGATAGTGATAGGCCTTCTTTTTTCTAGTCCATCCTCTACAAAAAAACAAAAAACAAAAACTCACCAAACAAATTATTCCATTTTTTTAATTCAACTTCAATAAAATCTCTAGGACACAAACAAAATAGTTGCATTATTTTGCCGGAATGTGACTTGAGCCTCCTGTTGCCTAATCTCCAATAGAGTTCTTGTTCCCATCTGAAACTTTCAGAGGAGAGTGTGCCATGAGCACATCTTTGGCATTCTGGTCATCTGAACCTTTGCCAGAAGAGTCAATCAAAATCTTCACATAAGGTGGGAAGATTTTTCATTAGGTAAAGTGCTTGCAGTGCTAATATGTGGGCCTGAGTCCTGCTCACTGTAAGCAACACAAAGCCAGGCATGGGAGCAGGAATTGCGGGATCAAAGATGGAAACAGTAAAATCCCTGAAAACTTATGGGCCTGTCAGGTGCAGGAGTAAACAAAGAAACCTTGTCTCAAATAAGGGGAAAGGAGAAGAACAACACCTAGGGTTGTCTTATGGTTTTTACAAATGCTTTATGGCATGATCATGTCTGTGCTTACACACATATGCACATACACACAAACACACACTCACTTACATGTTGGCACACACACAGACAGAGAAAGAGAATGAGAGAGATCTGGCTGTTAATTATCTTGGAACATTCTATAGATGACTAAGTCACAGCCCCAAACTCTTTTGCATTCCTAAATAAATCATTTCCAAAAGTCCTCAAACACTAATCATGCTCCAGCAGATGGCCTCATACCTAGCAGCACGAATTTGGTTTGTTGGGATAAAGAAAATATCACATGCATGCCTAGAAGTCATGTGGTTGGACCTGGAAGGAATTATAAGGAGTTGGGGAGTATATATAATCAAAATACATTGCATATTTGTACTAAACTCTCCAAGAATTACTAAATATATTATGTTTTAATGCCTTCAGAAAATGAGGTCAAGTTTAGTACATAAATGCCCACTCCTGCTACCAACTTTCTGTTTTTCTTTGTGTTTCTCGTCACAGGGACAAAGGAGTTGACCCAAAATGCCTGTGGGATAAAAGATTTGAAGCATGTGGCTCCCGGATCTATTAGTCCATTTAGTGAGGAAGGTGTGGCAGCAAGAGCACCTATGTGGTGAGAGGATCTTGCAGCTATAGTTACTCAAGTCACAACTGGATCAAGAATCAGAAACAGAACTGGAAGTAGAGCTGGGCTCTAAATCTCTCCTTCAGATAGTGTGCTAAGAAAAGATGAATGAGCATGCCATCCCCCCCTCTACCTTAGTGACCAATGAGTTTTGGGGCTTAGTTATAGTCGTTTGGTGACTCTAAGACATCTCCATTACTAAAAATATTACCTCAGTATATGTGATTATGCAAGAAATTACTTTCTGGAGCTCCCAGAATAATTTACAGGCAGTTCAGTAATCAGACCTGAACCTGAGGGAAGGGTTTTGTAAGTCTTGTAACATTCAGCAGCTTCCTATGCCTTGTAAGTTTTGTTTACTTCCTGGGTCTCATGAGCTCCCATTCCTCTTTGTAGTAGGGACTCTTTCAGTCTCAAAGAAATAATCCCACAACGCCACTGCCTTTCCTCCAGCTCTAAGGTTCTTCCCAATAGAAGAATAGTTTGTGTCAGACGTAATATCCATGCCACTATTACATTGTACCTGGCATGTTGGTGCGATAGAAGTTAGGATCCATAGTGAAGATCCTATAAATAAAAATAATCCACCGGAAGCCTGTGGAGTAATTTTTAGCACTTTGAAAATCATCCCCCAGAAAGGAGACTTCCATCTCAGTCCCAGGATGGTGTCTCAGTGCCCTTCAAGACACATGGTATGATGTGTCTTCATAAATAGGGACTCGCTGTGTAGTTGTGGCATGAAACAAACCAACATCAGTGTCAAGCATAACTATAGTTTACATGGCCTTGAGATCTTCCATGACCAACAACTCACCCCTGAAAATGAGATACTACACTCAACAATTTATGGCTCCTGGAATTGCATCTTCGCACTTACAGTTTTCAGGCCGCTCATACGGAGAATATTCTCTTGCATGCAATTATATTTCTCTGGGGAAAGAATTTGTGAATCTTGAAACTTTCAGGAGCTTTCTGTGGATTTTTAAACTTTTTTTTACTTCCCAAATCTTAAAAGTTTCATCAAATCTCCAGGCTTATGTATCTTTTTCCTCAAGAAGAAATGGTCTAATTTAGAATAAATAGCCTTGTATATTTTTGCAAAGATTTTGGGTTTTATATCAAATTCAATAAAAATACGTAAGTTTCCACAGGGAGAAAAATGTGATAACTAAAGTTTAAAATGAACACTGATTTGCTGTTAGATAACAAAAAAGTGAAATGTTTGGGATATATCTCCGTTGGTAGAGTACTAGCCTAATGGAGACTAAGCCCTGATTTCTGTTCCCAGCCCCACATAAGCTGCACATGGTGACACGCATCTATAATTGCAGGACTATGGTGGGTGGAGTCAGACGGATCATATTTCAAGGACTTCCTTGGCTACTCCATAAGGCCATGAATAATTTGGAGTGCATGAGACCTTATCTCGAAGAAATAAAAGGGCAAAAAGAATAAAGAGAACCAAATGCGCAACAGGCACTGCTGTGGAACTCGAAGATATTGGAAGGCTTTAATCTGGGCTGTGGAAATAATGCTGGAAAAGCGAATGGATTTGGAATACATTCTAAACTACACAGAAACAAAAGTTCTTGATAAGTTAGGGAGCATGCATGAAAGACAATTAACAGTGAGCCACTAACAATTCTAAGGCATGTGGGATTCTCCAGTTGAAAGGATGAAATTTTATTCATATGAAAAATTACATATTTGGTGAAGAACAAGTCGTGGGAGAATGTTCTAAACATGTGAAGATTAAACATGTATATTCACTATCTAAGCACAGAAATGTTATGTGTAACTCAAGAAAGTAAAATAAACTGGTGATTCATATTTATGCATGTACTTTATAGTAGTGCATGCATGAATTTATATATCATGTTATATTTACATTTTCATATTTACATAATATGTGAGCATTTTATAGAGTATTATATGAATATATGCTTACATATTATGTAAGTATAAAAATGACAGTTAAAGCCTTGAGAAGAAAATGTCAAGTAAAGTAATTATTAGTGATAGAAAAGAAATGATACAAGTACCAAGCCTAGGGAAAGTGAGACATTCAGAAGCCAGTGGGGTTTGTTGAGGTGGTATCCATTTGCAATCATAGTGTGTGGGAAAAAGAAACAGGAGATTTTGATTTTTTTTTTCTGGTCAACCTAGGCTACAGAGCAAAACTTTATCACAAAATGAAGAAAGAGGGAGAGAAAGAAAAAAAGGAAGAAGGAGCTGTTTTCACAGAAATTTGGAGAAACTAACAAGACCTGAGATAGTGCTCCACAAATTAAAAAAAAAAAAAAAGGTGGGAGCCAAGTAAAGACAATGTTTTAAGTTAGGAATACAAACCAATTCTGTTAACGTTGCTAAGAATCCAAGTAACATAAAGAGCAAGAATTGGGCATGGTGATCTATGCCATTATTCCCAGCACTCCAGAGCAAGAGGCAGCCCATACTCTGAGTTAGATGCCAGCTGGTCTACACAGTGAGTTCCAGGTCAGCCAAGGCTACATATTTGAAGCCCTGTGACAAAACAAATAAACAAAAAATATTCTATTTAATGAACTTTTAAATTGTTGATATCTAGATAGAAGACTAAATTTAATGATACAATTTGGTAATATTATATCAGCTACTTTGGAACACTGACATTCAGACAGATATTATAAAGCATTACACAAGAAATTAAAATTGAATCTAAAATCTAATCCAAGCCAGATCAAAAATGGATATGCATGTATTTTAATCACCTCTAACTAGCACTGTTGATGCCGTTTTTGCCATTACTGATGCCAAATGCTCTGCTCAGCTGTGATAATAGAAGACATTGCATTGATAGCTCATAAACCGGGATCCAAGAGAGAAAGAGAGAGAGAGAGAAGTGATAGTTATATTTAATGACATGGAGTTGATAGGCAATAGATAAGACAAGCTCAGTTGAGATATGGAGCTAAAGATTTTGTTTGGAAAAAGTTCAAGAAAGAAAACTGGAAGAAAAATTGAAAGAAACATGAAAATACCCCATTTCTTAAAATAATTTCATTGTAAAAGAGAGCAAAGGTGCTGAAAAAGAACCAAGTAGAAAGGGAAGTGGAGTCTAAAACAAGGATCTCTAGAAATAGAAGCAAGAGCAATATGTTTATGTGCTGTGGAAATCATCTAGTAGAGGCAAATGCATATAGTACCGGAGAGGGAAGATTTGCTGGGACCCCGTCCTAAAGTTGTGGGAGAGGAATAGGATCCTGTATGCAAGTAGTAAATTAGCTTTTCTAAAACTATGCTGAGATAATCCACGTAAAAGAGAACTAGTGTTAGGTGAATACATCTTCAGGCCAAGGTGGAAGCTTATTAAATGGCACTTCTATATGGGCTGTTCCCCTTAGTGGAGTAGAGATCCTGCTTGTCAACTGAGGATAATGAGAAGAAAAAGAGCTGGGGTTTGAAGAGAGAAGTTGTATAATAGTCAGAGACCAAGCCTACGAGGGAACAAGGAAGATGCCTCATGATTACCACTAAGCATAAGGAAACAGAGGGCAGCTACCCCCAGTTTAAGGAGAGCATAGCATGACTTTGTATTTTTTTCTCCTGGTCTACAAGAGCTAGTTCCAGGACAGGCTCCAAAGCTACAGAGAAACCCTGTCTCGAAAAACCAAAAAAAAAAAAAAAAAAAAAAAAAAAAAAAAAAAAAAAAGTGGAGACGTGCAGAGTAATTTAACAGTTGTGCTGTTCCCAAACGAAGACAGTGAAGCGTCAGAGGTTCACAGGGCGCGATTCTCCATTGATAGAAAACCTTTAGAAACTCACACCAACTTAAAACCATGATATGTTTTAAGCATTCCTTATCTCCACCATTGCTAAGTTTTATAGTGTTCCTTGACAGCACAGGGAAAAACAAAAAGGGTTGTGTGAACTTTTTTTTTATTTTTCAGTTCTACAAAAGCCGCCTTTAATCTCTGCTAGCCTTTAAATTGTATCATTAGAAAATCGGGGTCTTCCATTATCAATAGATGTATTGTGATAGGGGATGCTCCATAATAGCAGAAAGTTTAAAAAAACTTAAAAATCTAACAGCCAGTAATATTAAATTATCCCTGAGTGCACACTATTTAGGTCCTCATTATCTTAATTGTTTTCCAGTAAAAGTGAAATGTGCAATATGCAAATTAAATAATATTATGTGTCAAAGTTTGAAAGAAATATTCACTTAACATCGGAAGAGAGATTTTTTTCCCAGGAAATCTTGTTCATTTATTTTGTGAGAATTTTTGTTTGTCGTTATTTGTTCAAAACATAATACAATTGTGAGACCCAGTGCCTGCTGGCAAAGTTGGAATAGCTGTCAGCAGGAAATGGCAAACTAATAATAAGTGCTGGTAAAATATTTATATTATAGTTTACTGGGAAGCTGAATGTAGTTTTGTATTTCATTAGTGCTTGAGGCAGTACATAGTAGCATATTTGTGCTCCAAAATAAGTGGATAGAATTCTAAATACTATGGTAACTTCTCTTTCAGTTATCTGCTGGGGAGACTAGAATTAATAATAATAAACCCTTTTAGTAGCTGAAATATAAGAAATTTTAAACAAGGTCCATAGGGCAGTAATTAGCACCATCTCACACTCAGTGTTATTGGACACTAGGCTGCTGGATCAACCACTTCTGTAAGTGGCCTAGTAATTTAGCTCCAGCTCATAATTTTCAATAGCAAAGCTATTCACCAGAGAGGGGTGGTCAGAAGTATGGCGATGTTCAAGTACAGCACTGTGTTTATGTACTCCCCAAAGTGTATCAAAGCTCAGATCCAGAGAAATAAAAGAAAAGTCAAACAAAACAAGCATTAGACTGCGTAAAATAAAGTAGGAACAAGGCAGACAGGTGAGGCATTGTTTAGGTGGCTGAGGTAGATCAATATCTATTCTTGCAAGCCAGGAATCCTGCCTGCTTTCCTCGGGAGCTGTGCAGATCATCTTACGGCTTGCAGACAGACTGTCGCCTAACGCCAACTGACAGACAACCTATTTCACCCTGTAAAAACCATACCCATCCTTTCTGTCTTTGTGATTCACTGAGGGGGGTGAGAACGTATAACTGCCAACATAAAATGATACCAGATTGGCTTCTCTGTGCTCCTATCCCTCTTCATTAGCTCAGTTTTAAAAGACTCACTCCTAATTTCTCTTTCATCTCTGATTTTAAACTACTCAATAAAGTGTAAGCAGATTATGACGGCAGTTGTGTAGTGTGGTGGTGGTGGGGTGTGTGTGTGTGTGTGTGTGTGTGTGTGTGCGCGCGCGCGCGCGCACGCACTTGATCAGATTTAATGGAAAGGTGACCAAGTTTATTCAAAAAAAGAAATAAACATATGACACACAATCATCTTTAAATAAATATCAACCAGTATCAATATTCCTCTCATATTAGTTTTACCTACTAGAAGGATTCACATAGAAGAAATTAGAGTCAAGGGACCATGTTTATAATTGGTTGTAATCCTGAAACAGAGATATAATGGTTCAGCCATGCTGAGAGAACTCCAGTGTGCTGCTGAGAGCTGAATTTGAACTCATAAAGTCTGGCAGCTACATTTTGGGCAGAGAAATGTGGATTCGCCTTGTTCTAGTTAACTACAAATTCTTACCTAACTTTAAATAATATTTTGTGTTTCCTGTACTGCTTTAATCCCAGTGGGAAAATCAAACATAAATATTTTTGGCAAAATAGCATTATACTTTGGCTATATGGAAAATAACCAGATAATAAACCTGCGTTTTAGCTTTAACTCTTTAAGATTATGCAGATTTCCCTTCAAAAATAATTACTTGGATATTTTATATTTACATATGTAGTTTATTATCATTTACTTTACAACTTTAAAAAGTCAGGATAGTATGCCGGGCGGTGGTGGCACACGCCTTTAATCCCAGCACTCGGGAGGCAGAGGCAGGTGGATCTCTGAGTTCGAGGCCAGCCTGGTCTACAAGAGCTAGTTCCAGGACAGGCTCTAGAAACTACAGGGAAACCCTGTCTCGAAAAAAAAAAAAGTCAGGATAGTAATTTCTACAGATATAAAAATGATAGTAATTATTATAGCAAAGAACTGTGTAAAGGAAAGGTTGAAATAAAAGTCATTTAATGAAGCAAAAAGGAAGGAAGGAAGGAAGGAAGGAAGGAAGGAAGGAAGGAAGGAAGGAAGGAAGGAAAAAAGGAAGGAAGGAAGGAAGGAGGGAGGGAAGGAAGGAAACTTACTCGAAAACCATATAATTCTCTTAATTTTGATTTCGTATTACTGTTGAGTTTGTCATTTGCTAAGGCTAAAAGTTTTTTAACTGTTTATACTATAAATGTGAAGTTTTTCATATTTTCACATCGAATTCATCCTTTTGTAATTCTCCTTCTCTGAGTTGACCAATAAAAGCAATAAAAAATTTAATGAAATATTTAAAATACTAATCAGCAAGGCTGGGGTATTTTAGTTATTATAGAATTTTGCCTTAATCTTCAAGGGTTATATTTTGTAAACTGTAGGGTATCATATCTCTGAAAATATGTCTTTTCTTCAGGATGATAGTTCTGTTTAGCTCTTTATGGTGGAAGGAATCTCACTGTCGGCTTGAGATGTTTTATATGTAAGTCCTCCTATCTTTTGAACCAGTAATTCTGAAGCACTGTGTATTAAATAAATGGCATGTTCAATTAAACAACTGCTTCACTCTAAGAAAAAATATGATTGTCAACTTAATAGCAAACCATATGACTATCGTGAATAAAGTACATTTTAACTCATTAAGAAAATATGATTATATTAATTTTAAACAGAGACACAGAATTAGAAGGAGAACAAAATATTTAAATTATTGTCTTTGAGGTATCAATAATAGTTTTCTTTTAAGGTTTAAAATTAATATGTTGCTATTTTTAAATATATTAGCTTAAATTAAAACTTTTTTCTTTAAACAACTAATCTACAAGTAAAGCTCAATTTAAAAATCAATGAACACTGTCTGGAGTGATGGCTCAGTGGGTAAATGTGTTTTTCTACCATACAAGCCTGACCTGAGTTCAAATCGTCCAAGCCCACACAAAAGCCAGACGGGATACACACACATAGGGCAAGCATTTCTAATCTCAGGACACCTGTGGGAAAATGGTAGGCAGAGGAAAATCTCCAGAAGCTCCTTCTCCAGCCAGTGTAAACAACCATGAACCAGAAAAGGACCCTGTTTCAAAGAAGGTGGAATGTGAGGACCACTTACCAAGTGTTGTCCTGTGACCTCCACATAGCTACTGTAGCATGACCATGCCCACATTCACATTCTTCAGTGAGCACATGTGTGTACATAGTATGTACACACACATACATGCATAATCAGCACCTTACTGTGATAATAAAAGCTTATGTTAAATATAAACCATTGTAAGCTAACTAGGAGAATCACTCTTACTTTTAAATTAACAATTCTAAAGGACGATTGCTCAGATCTAAGAAGAAACTATGGTGATGGAATTGAATTATTACGCATGCTATAATGTTACAAGCTTGTATGTCTAATATAGGTATATTCAACATGGTAATATACATGACTGTTTGAAAGCCAAGAATTTATTTTATTTTTAAACTTCAAAACACAAAATAATAGGTTTGCTATGATCATTCAAAAGCATTATGCCAAAGGTCAACTCATTTGTAGCTACAAAAAAAAAAATCCACAAAAGTTAGAGTGTGACCTAAGAAAAACCATATGCTGTTTGCAAAAATATGAATTGTTATCCTAATTATCACTATTTGTGTTTGTTTAGTTAGATAAACAGATGAACATTTCTCATCCAGATGTGACAATCTCAGTGCTGTCATTTACCTTTCAAGGATCATAGAGTTTTGCTTTTAACACATTCCCCGGAGTACCTACATGTTTTCATTATGAGCCAGTAGTTGAGAAAACATGTCAGATATTAAACTCAAAATCCACCATGCAGGAAACATGCAGAAATTTAACAACTGTTTTCAGAAGAAATGACTTCAAATCAGCTTACATAAGATCTTAAATGATTTGCCAATAAACTTTAATTAGCATTTACATTGAATCAAACTTCAAATACTAAATGGCTTCTGCTTAACAACTTATTGTCAAATATGCATAAAACCTGAGGCAAAAACAGTTATGTCCTATAATATAAAGAAGTTTAGGCATGAAAATGTAGATTTTGTAATGGCAATTAGGATATAAAACAGGCATAAAACCAATTGTCTTTAGCACTTAAATCCCATTGATATGCACTGCCCTACAGGAAACTGCAGGCAGAAGACGTGGTGCTTGATACAGTAGCTTCTTACATTGCTGTGCAGTGATTTGCACAACCACGAATACAGCAAACATTAATGCTATCAGAGTCACAGTAACTACTGCAAGTGAAAGATAAAAACACAGGGGTTTAAAACACAAAGGTTAAAAGACTTGAAACTTTTATAAAATGATTCTACGTCACAGATTATTATTTTTGATACCAAGAAAATCATTTAGTTAATATTAAAATATGAAAAGATATACATAGTGTTTGATCATTTTAAAAAGGGATTTATAACATAAAATGCCAAAAATAATTTATCTTACATCTTATACGAGTTCCTACTTAATGTATTTTGACATCATGAACATGACATCAAAATGTTTATTTCTACTTTTTGTTGCTTTGTTTTTCTGACACAGGGTCTCACTGTGTAGACTTGGCTATTCTTGCACCTTGCAATGCAGACCACACGGACCTCAAACTCAGAGATCCACCTGACTCTGTCACCAGAGTACACCACCACCCCTGGATCTATTTTGCATATTTACTTACTTATATATTCTTTGTTGATAAACAGGTTCTTACTATGTAATCTAGGCTAGTCTCAAAGTCGTGATCCTCTGGCTTCAGTTACTAGAGTGCTAACCCTGTATGTACCACTGTACTGGTTTTAATTTCTACCTTTTAAAATCTTTTTTTGACACAGTTGTTCAATTTAGTATTATATGTCAACAATTATAGAGCTGATGCATTCAAGATTATTTACTTTTTGATGTTTGTTTAATAAAGGTAGAGATTAGGCTGACACAAAAATCAAATTTATGGTGCTATTTGAACTCCAACCTTTAATTTGCAAATAGACAAATTCTAAAATACACAAATGTATCTAAAAGATGATACATATTTCATACACAAATTATTAATTAGTACAAAAACAAGTATGGACATATGCATACTCATCTAAGAAAGTCAGTGTTAAACCAAGATGGTGGCACATGCCTGTAATGCCAACTTTTGAGAGCTGGGTTTAAAGGGTTCAAATCCACCCTAGACTACACAGAAAGTAAGGCTAGACTAAGCTGTATAAAACTTTGTCTTTTAAAAATCAGCCTTTTCCTAGACCTGGATGGAGGGTGGAGGACCTTGGACTTCCCACAGGGCAGGAAACCCTGACTGCTCTTTGGACTGGAGAAGGAGGGGGAAGGATATGGGGAGGGGAAGGAGGTGGAAATTTTTAATTAAAAATAATTAAATAAATAAATAAAAATTAGCCTTTACCTTTACCTCGTAACTAAATAGAGACTTGAGAATGCATTGTGGTGGCTATCAGAAATATTTCATTTGAGTAAGCATAGGTAGATGATCAACTCAGTCAGTTCTCCTTGTCTCTTTTTCACCTCTGAAACATGGCTTCGTGTATGACTGTCTCTGATGATGTCATCAAGGTGTTCAATAACAGGAAAGTGAGCACGTTGTCAGCTCCAGCAGAAGTGAAGAACTTGAGAAGGCAGTGCCTGTGTGAGGACAAAAACACCATCCTGAAGGAGGGCAATGAGACCCTAATATGCGACGTTGAGCAAATTGATGATTGCTACCTATCATTGTCAAGATGCAGCCAGACAAGAACTATTGCTCTGATGGAACCTGTTGAGACCCAGCAGAGGAAAAGGAGGACCCAGTGTTCACCCCTAGGCTCCTGGCAATGAATACTTTAAGAACAAAATGATCTATACCAGCTCCAATAATTCCATCAAAAAGAAGTAGATATGCATCAAACATGAAGTAAAAGCAACTTGCTATGAGGAGACCAAGGACTACTGCATTCCGTCAGAAAAACTCAACAGTCCTGCTGCCGTCTACCTGAATGGCAAGACTTTAAGTAGCTGCCTCTAATCCCTACCTGGATCATCTAGCAGGTACCAGACAGGCTCTTGAGTATTGAAGATCATCACATTCCTGACAAATTTAGAAACGACTGGAGGGATCCCAGCAAGGAACAGGCAGCCCCATCACTAGAATTGTCAAATACCATCACCACCACCATCACCACAACAACAAAAACACCACCATGGATGGCCCTGCTCCCTCCATCCCTGGTAGTTCTGTTTTCCCCAAACTTCTTTTGATCTTCTGATTCCTCTTGGGTTTAAGCAGACAAAGTCTTCCATCCCAGGCATCTAGTTGGGAAGGGGTTGTATTTTTATGTCATCCCGATTCCCCATTTATCTCTCCCCACCTATCCTTATCAATCCCATGTTGTAACGTTCCAGGCAAAATAGTGATTCTGCTTGCTTTTTAGCTTTGTGTATAAGTGGAATGTTGTGACCCTCCCTGCACCAGCTGCTTACCTTCCCCTTTCCCTGATTTTGGCTCTACAGCAATGAAAAAAAAAAATCACCAAGGGAACTTTGGTTTAAAAAATTAAGGTAAACTAAAATGGATAATTCATAACATGAGATACAAAAACGTAAAAGATAATTCATTTTCACATATGCATATGAGAAGACCGTAAGTATAATAATTAGTTCTCACACAATAATGTCAGAATAATTGAAATACACTGAGTGGAGAGAAGCTGAGTAAATGCAGTCAGTCTCTGGAACACTGGTATTACTAAAAATACGTGGTGTGAGCATCACATGCAATTTGTTCTGTAAAGAATACAATAAGCAAGATATTTTCGACTCTGAGTGCTTGACCATGATGAACAAACCCTGTCATATTAAGAGAAGTTCTTAATTTGGATAGAACCTTCAAATATATTGCTCAGTGGATTTTAATGCTAGCAACTCTCTCACCAGGAAAGTGGAACCTTTTTAAAAAATCATATTTTGGAATATCATAGCAAAGCTAACACTGTGTGTAAAGTTTATTATCATAACAATTTTTCATAAAAAAATCTCAAATCTAAAGTTGTCAATCCACTTCTTTTTGAGTTTTTCAGTCACTTAGAAATATCAGTTTAAGCATGAAGAAAAAAAATCTCTTAAAAGCCTTGACTTTTAGAGTTCATCCCAACAAGAAAATTGGCTATTTACTTGTTTTACATTTAATCTCCATGCTGAATCTGAAAGTGCATTCTCAATCACGACTAGAATAAAAGAACATTGGGATAGAGACGTGAGACGATAAAAGCAGGGGAAAGCTCATTTGAGGATATAATCTTTTCTACATATGTAAGTTTTAAGTGGAAATGACATAGGTTAAAGGCTTCAGAAAATGTTATCAAGAGGATTTGTATGAAACAAGAACTTACCAAAGAGATAGGAAGCCTTTCTAGACTACAATCCCTATAGGCAAGTGCCTTATAAGAAAGATTAATTTTTTAGCTTATTATTTGGTATGGTTTTAGCTAACTGATTATAAAATAGACTATTCAAGTGCATTTAGTTAGCGGCCACTTTCAATTGACTGGCACAACAGAAATACTAGGCATTTATTCTCCCTCTTATATACATAACTAAATAGCACACTGATGCCTTCCCAACAGTTAAATTTGACAAAGTGAACTTCACTGATGAAGACTTACGGAATTAAATAATTATTTCAAAGAATTCTGAGCATGCATTCTATACATTATCCAGTGTTGATTGTAAATATTTTCATGGTCCTCAAGATGGTAGAGCCATTTCTAGGTCCCTGAAGAATGGAATAGGGCTAAATAAAGACCTACTCCCACACTCCATTAGTTCTGATAAAAGTAAACGTGTAAGGTTGTAGGGAAAATACATAGAAACACTTATTCATTAATTTATTCCACCAGTATTATGAATAACAATGATACATGAGATGAAATCGCCTAGAATTTCAAAATAAAGCAAAATAGTTGATGGAGTGGAAAGATCAGGTAAGAGTTTCTAGAAACTATATCATCTGAAGTATTCAGTTATTACCTGCCAGTGTCTTGCGTCTGCAATCATATCCTGAATTGCTACTATCTTATTGTGACTCTGTCTTTACTTAAGTGCTTAAAACTATTTTTTCCACTCATTTATTTTGTGGCTTTTTTGACTTATAGTTGTTCAGCTTATAGTGCATTATACACTATATGACGTTACTATACACGTATAATGTGTGGTAATCAGATCACGGCAATTGACATATCCATCACTTCCACCATTGTCATTTGTTCAGGTGAATAGCATCCCAAACCCTTCTACTAGGTCTTTCAAAGCATTTGATTAATTAATTAATGTCAATCACGGTTACACTTTGGTGTTATAGACTATTAATGAGATTGTTCTCCAGTCCAATAGTCTCCATGAACATATCCCCTTCCCATTTCCTTTCCACACTCTTCCCAGCCTCTGCCAACCAATAGACTACTTATCTATCTTATCCACACTTTGACCAATGAATTCTTAGTCTGGTACCATATCCTTGGTGTTACAGACAACGTTGCCATGAGCATGTGGGTGCAGACACTTCTTTAACCACCACTGACCTCAGCTCCTTTAGCTATTTACCAGGAATAAGATTTGGGGATTATATGACAGCTCTATGACTATTTCCCCCTGCAATCCCCCTGCCATACTGGTTTTTATTTCCACCAACAGCCTGCAGTTCTCCTTTCTCTGACTCCTTATTAGAATTTTATGTTACTCTTTTTAATAGAAGACTGTTTAACTGAGGTGAAACAATGTCTCATTGTTGGTTTAACTTGTATATCCTACATACACTAGGGTATGCATACTGCTAGGCAGTTTGTGCAATTTGCATAATTTGATTTCCTATATGCTAATTTTAATATAATATCCTCATTTAGAGATGACATCGGTGTGGATACTTGTTAAGATGGTCTCACAGTTAGTAAGCTACTAAGCAGCAAATCCAGCATTTACAGGACCTTCCCCTTACGGTCATATTTTAAATGAACATTATTGCATTACAGGAAATATTTGGTCTCATCAAATTATTATTTTCGCACTGCTAATTTACTTCAAGTACTCTCCTTCATACATAGAAGCATGTGGTTATGAATGTTTTCTATCAAAAGTGGACAGAAGTGGCTGGGCCTGACAGACACAATTCTGCATCAGTCTGTAACACTGTAAACTTTACAATGACTTCTATTGATATACCAAAATATTATCCCTTGACCCCCTCAAATATAAATACATAGTAGAAAATATTTTACTATAGTCAAGAAATGTTTTGACTTGAAATGAAATTGTTCATTTATGACAAACAACTTCAATGAAGAAATGTCGCTGGAACCAGGGAACATTATTCGCTTCATGGTAGCTATCACTGTATTAATTTCTGTGGTTAATGCATTTTCTGAGTGGAACTATATTGAAATCAAGAATATTGCTTGGAAGACATGGGTTCTGAATATATTCATCGTTTATGGTTTTAGTGAATATTAGCAGCAAATTTAAGTCAGCGAATATGAATACCCTCCTCCATCTTTGAGCCATTCTCGAATAGGTTTTGCTATGTGACTTCTGATTTTCATTTATCTATTTCTGTGGCTACTATTTCCTCAGTGGGTACACTAATGCCTCCAATTAACTTGATTCAAATCTTGTAGGTGAAGAATAAATCTGTTATCCAAAGATTTCTTTGTATGTTTGTGCCAGTATCTTTTGTGTTGACATTGAATTTCAGCAATCAAAGAAACAGTCTCATCTTGTGCGTTTTTATTTATATTTCTTGCAAATATCTCTCTGTATAAAGCTGTAAGAACTGAAAAAAATCACCAGGTGTGGTGCTACATGCCTTTAATTCCAGCATCGGGGAGGCAGAGACTCATAGATCTCTGTGACTATTTAGTGAGTTCCAGGCCAGCCATAAATATATACATTGAGTCTCAAAAATTTAAAAACTAATTTCAGGGTAATGTAAAGCACACTAAACATCTCACATGTTTGTGAGAAATAAAGATAAATAATGGCAACTGTTTCCTCTCACTTAGGATAGAAACAGTGTACCCTTGAGTTAATCATAGATACTGAGGCCTGAACCTAGGGCCTTGCCCACTTTAGGGACACGGTCTAGTACTACACTACATCCCCAGCCCTGGTCAATCATTTAGTCACATACATCTTGATTGCTGGAAGAAAGCTCTATAAATACCTCCTAGGAAAGGAGTTATTTCATAACTACACTAAGCCCTACCCCAAGCAAGAGCTGTTGGTTTGAAAAGAAAAGACGCCAAGAAAATATATAAACTTACAAGCAGCATAAGGAAAAGATGGTGCTGAACCCTGTGCTCCCGTGAATGAAAGAGCTATGTCTTCAGGTGTGTGCGCTGCAAGAGCAAAGCCCAGTACTGCTACACCTCTATTCTCTTTTCCAACTAGGCAAATGCCAAGTGGAGCATTGGCCCACACACGAAACAGGCATTGTCAGGAGGCACCAAATGTAATCAGGTGAGTTCATCCACTGCAGTTCTCCAGGACTGGATTGATTTAGCCAAACCTCAATTGATGCGCTGAGACCAAAACAACTTTATTTATTTATTATTGTTATATATTTATTTATGGAACTAGAATCCAGGAAGATGACCAAGAATTCAGGCATGGAAGCGATCTGAATGAACATAAAGTTCTATCTAGTCGTAATGAAACTGGAGGATACTGAAGGGAATCAATTTTCTTTTGTCTGAAGAATGATGAAGTAGCTTTCTCCAGGGACATGTCATGAGTCCAGGGAGTGTTGCTTTAAACTTGGAAATTTCTGCTTGATGTCAGCACACTGGCAGTTCGACACCCTCTGATGTGAAGCGAATGATCATGCCAGCCTTCCTTGTTCCAAGCTCTGAAAGTAATAGCATAAGAAGAACAAGAGAACAGACAATCAGTACAGAAAAGGCAAAGGTTATTAATAAAAACAAGGTTACATAAGCAAAAATTATTTTTAAAATATAGTAACGGAACATATTTATTTCTCATGAAACTTTGTTGTTACATTATGTTTTAACAAACATCAGAAACATTATATACAAGGGGTAAGTTTTCTTACGTTTAATTACACACAATGGGTTGGCCATATTTGTTCTGGGGTTTTATTTACTTTTGCACGTTTTAATGGATTTTCCTCATTTCTTATCAATTAAATGAATGGAAGAGTATTTGTCAAATATAATATAGCAAAGTACCATAAAGAAAGAATGAGAGAATGACTCTTGGGGAGATGTGTTACAGGTCCTAAAAATTTAACTGTTCTTCTGTAAATGATTGAGTGATAGCAAACCAAACTCATCGGCTGGCATATGGTATCATATGACTCCCCCCACCATTTGTGACCATTAGAAACAAACTTAACCATATTAATAAAGAGAAATCAGAAGAAATAAAAATGAAAAAATATATATTTCAAAAGAAAAAACTTAAGGAATATTATAAGTGAGAAGTAATTACTATCTGGTATAAAATTGAGAGAAAGTCAAGAAAAAAAACTTATTTGCACATCCACTACTACCTACAGATTGGAAAGCCAGACCAAATGATATACATTAAGACAATTAGTGGGTTTTAAAAAAAAAAAACACCAAAACTTAGTAGTGTCAGAATAAAAAGGCAAACAATAAACCATTAATAGCTTCCTAGAACTCATAAAATAACAATAAACTTCCAGAAATAATCTCAAGCTTGACTATAATAATGCAAGAAGTGTACATCTCAAAGATCATCTAATGAGCCCCATGTAGTCCAATTCTGAGAGAAAGGATTTGACCTCTCAGTCCTAACAAAGAATTATAACAAGATTCTATTTCAGTTATGTAACTGAAATTATGACTGTGGGTTTCTAAAACCAGAAAATCAAAGAGGAAACTGAAGTACCCACCAAACTTATTGTCTTTCTTGAAGTTACTGACAATGCTGCATTTATAGATCCTGATTTCAGTGGAGCATTCGATTTGTTTTTCTGTAATAATTATATGGATTAATAAACAAAGATGAAGACGCATCCCAGTTCTTTTCCATTTTTCAATATGCAGAAAAATAGCTTAGACCCTGAGCGTGACCTGTCTTGTTTTATAGGCCGCACCTGTCCTCCTGCTAGGCATCTGTGGAGCACAGTATCAGCCAACTGCTAATCAAGGATCACTTCCTTTCAAAGTGACTGATGAGCCACTGCTACAGCAATTTACAAAAATAACTTTTAGAAAAGGTGATTCAAGAGTTTCAGACACATCTCTCCAGTCCTCAGCGTTCCATGCTTGAAAGTTCGGGTTTCATTAATCAGTAAATAGAATTTAAAAAAAAAAAAATGGCCCGTTAGATTTTAGAAATAAAATACCATTGGTGATATTTTCATTTTGATTACAAACATTGATAATGTCCGAGATTGGCCTTTGAAACTGCTAACGAGCCCTGGCAATGCGGAAGAGATATAGTTTAGGTAGAGGCAGTGAGGTATGATTAAAGAGGGCGAGCCCGAAGGGTGTCGGAGGAACTCTTCTCAGAAAGAGTGTAATTAGTGCCTGACGAAAACACTTGGCAGATAAGATTTCTGAAGAAGAAATGTTAAGACAGACAAATATTTTATGACAAAGCTGTTTAATTTTTCCCCTTTGGTTTTTTTTTTTAATATCCTCAACATTACACTGAAACTCCATACATAAATAATGTTTGTGGGATAGTTGACGCAAATCGACCAGACAATTGAGTGTTTGAATTGCCAGACACGGAGTGCAGAGAATGTGCTAAAGCATCTTCTTCCATTTTTGCTGTACATTCTCCTTGTTGATTTATGTAATGTAGCTAATAATATGCAACCTACCCTGATTTCAAACAAACACAAGTGAACTTTTTAAAAAGCTTCCCATAAGTTGCTAAGCAACTTCAAAGACACATTTTATTAATTTAACAAATGGCATTCAGATGACAAGTCCCTAAAGATGGTTTCTACTTCTGCTGCTACAAAAAAGTAGAAAATCCAAGCAGATACCCTTCTGATTTCCCTCCTCTAAGGCTTCGGGGCAAGTCAAAGATGTTGCCTTCTTCAAATATATTTTTCTTGGGAGGCAAAATAATATTTTTAATTGAAAATGTTATTATAAAAAAAGTTAGAGCCAAAGACTCATAGTGGAGCTGTCCAAAATATTCCCAGGCCTGAAGATTGGTTAACCCAGGTTCCACTGACAGGTTGGATAGGAGAATTTGAGAGTGTAGAGGACTAAACTATGAATCGTCGGGTGCCTCGTAGCATCCTACAAATCTACCTGCAAGACCAATAGTGCCCCTAGTAGTTGCTATAATTAAATTTTTCTGTAGCTGAAAGCAAGATAACCAAAGAAGGTGGGTAAAGTAGGAGGACAGCTTGCTCATAGGTGGAAATGGCTTCCAGTGAATATGGAAGTGAGTGCCAACCATAAAACACATCCCGAGCCTCCCTGGTGATGGCGATGAATCAGGATTTATCACCACTCGCCAGTACCTACCATCTCCATCACCAATGGAAACGAAAACCAAGTGGGTGTGCAAGGGGGATTCTAGGACTCTGCTGGAGTCTAACATTTCAGCTTAATTTCCACTCCACAAACTGGAGTAAGGGGCTCAGTGGCTATTGTAATGATAATCCTTTTCTAGAAACACCATGTTCCAGAATTTCAGCAAAATCTTTTCTTACTCTCGAATTTTCTTAAATTCAGTATTTAGCAAGAATGATTTAATAGTAAGTAGTAAGGGGCCGAAGAGATGGTCCAGGAGATAAGAGCAAATGATGCTCATCCAGAGAACCCATGTTTGATTCTCAGCACCCTTGTTGTTTGCAGCTAGCTCACAGATGTCTGTGATCCCAACTTCACAGGGGCTGATGCACATACCCACACACATACACAGAATTATTGAAGTTTTATGAAAATGTATCCATTGTAACAGTATTCTAGCAGTCTTTGATAGGGCATTTTTTATAACCTCCATTTAATAACTATCATCTTTGTCTCTCACACACAAACAGCTTGTATGCTTCCGATTTCACATGTGTATGAAAGACAAATTAGGAAAGTTTTCCTAATTAATCCTTCATTTACTTACAATATTGTATTTCTGTGAAAAGAATGGCTGTAATGACTACAGATTAACGCGAGGGAATCATTTTCCGACTGTCTTCGATATGCCAGGCACTGAACATGGCTTCGTAGCTGTTTCTATCCATTTACATTTCATTATTTATGCCCAACTAGATTGTAAGTTCCCAGAGGATAGGAACAGGTTTTATCTGTATCCCTCTGGCACCTTTTAATAATGATCCTAATAAATATGCTTTACATTTGATTAGCAATTATAACCTTTCAAATTAGTTTCGTGGTTATTAGCTCACTGGTTATATAATTTCACTATTTTACAATCAATGAGAGTGGGACATAAAATTCTTTAGGGAATAGTCCACGGATTACACAAATGGTACTTAGTAGACTGTGTATTCAATATGCAGAGACTCACTACATCCAGTCTTACAAGCTTAAAATGGCTTGCCTGATTGCAAAGTAGTTTACGACGTTAAAGAATAAAAGTTGTAAAGAATAAGAATTGTTGAATGTTGCAGAAGACACCACAAAGAAGTGAATCCGTTTTTTAAAAGTGTTCAATTATAATAAAGCAGCAGGAGAATTAAGAAATCTTGTAGTTTCTACAAAAGATTAATTTCATTTTGTAAGGTCTTCACCTCTTATTAAAGAAGTAAAGTTGTTTTTAAAAGACAATAAAATGTAAAGGAAAAGCCTTAAGATTAACTCCTACATTCTGAAAGCCACAGCATTTTACCTCATATGTATGAAGAAGACCACAAAAATATTTTCTACAAATTTACCCCACCCCAATTGGGGGGGGGGGTGCATAGCCCTATAAATAACACCAATGCAAAACATACGTGTTTATCTGCCTTTCGGCCGAGCCGAAGGAGAAAAAAAAATACCTATGCCAAAGTCAGCTGATCCGAGGGCATCCAAGCCTAAGGAAGTCATCCCTTATCCAGCCACAGTGCCCTTTACTGCGCGACTGTTAAATGCAGACACTGGTCTAGGTCCCGGAGGGAAAGGTCCAAACCTCCGCTGCTGGTGTGAATCTGTGCCAGCGGGGCAAGGGGGGGGGGGGGGGGGGCAAGTAAAAAGATCTGAAACGCCAGAAATGATTTTCTTGTCATTGGGCCTTTTCTTTCGGCCTTTAGCTCCTTCCGCTCCAAAATTTAAGAAATGAAGGCATTTAAATAGAAATGAAAATAAGAGGAAAGGTTAAGTAAGATGTCACCAGCCAGGAGAAAGATCACCCGGCGTCCGAACCATCCTTCAACCACGTGACTGGCGTGAGAGGGAGCAGGGAGCGACCCCCCAGGCCTGGGAAGGCTCTCTCGAGTGTTGAATGCGGGCTTCGGAGGAGGTGGGGAGAGACTAGGTATCCGGAAAGAGGGCGGGAGGTCTCCAGGCCCGGGACACCCGGGCGGGCTTGCCCCCGGCCGCCTCCTCCAGCTTTTCCAGCCTCGGCACTCTGCCGAGCCCCGGGAGAGCGGCCGAAGCCTCTCCCTGCACTTCCCCCGCAAACAGGGCTGGCGAGCCGCGTCCGAGCTCGGGGAGCCGGGACTGGGGAGCATGGTTGGTCCCGGCCCGAGGGACCTGGGACAGCGCAGCGCCAGCCGGCCTGGGTGACCACCCGGCGTTGGAGAGGCAAGCGCAGAGGACCGACCGGGCAGTGAAGTCCGAGCTCTCTTTCCCGGAGCAGCACAGGGCACAACAGCGCGCGGGCTCGAGCCGCACGATGCTTTTAAATCTCAACCGGGAAAAATAAGATTGCTTCCAATGTTTTGTTTAGCCAGAGAGTGAAAACGGGGAAACTCAAGTCTGTTGGCATCTTCCCTCGCCCCGCCCTACCTCTACCTTTTTAGTTCTGAAAAGCCTGCCCCAGAGCAGGAGGGGATGAAGGGAGCACTCCTTTTCCTCTCCACTATCCTCTCTCTCCTGCCCGCGGTCTCCACACACCCTTCACTAGCCCAGCTCAGGAGTTAGCACAAAGTCCGCCAGGGAGACCTCAAGAGCACCTACATTATGCACCATTAGAACACTGGCTTGTAAAAAATGTAAGTAGAAAGTAAATCCATCAATCCATCCATCCTTCCATCTATACATGCATACATACTATAAAGTGCATATATACATATACTTTATAATTATACTGCTAGCCGCAGTATAATGAAAATTCACCAGTCCTTGTTTGTTCCCAAAGGCCTGGGGAGGGGGGAGTGTTTTATCTTGACGCTGTTGGTCAGGACATCTCTACCTCATTGTTTATCAGATCTTTTAAGCTCTGGTAGGTCTAAAGCAAGCAGGGATTCCAGACCGGGTTGTTCCTTCTTACCCTCTACCTCTGTGCCATAGAAACTTTACTTTCATCCTCAAAGGCCTAATGACCCCATGGGAACCCTAAACCAGGGGCCTGGCTATGGACCTGCTCCCTCCCATCCCGGAAACTGAAAGTCCTCCCGGATCAGAGGCTGAACTGAGTACCGAACTACGCTTGGTTGTTGACAAAGGGAGGGGGGAGTGGAGGAGGGAAATGGAAAGGAAAAACGGAGTGGGGGGGGGGGGGAGAATGTGTTCATTTACACATTTCCTGTGCAGAACAAAAAAGTCCCACCATCAGCAAAAGAAGTCTTTTCCTCCAAAATAGCAGCCAAAGAGGGAGAATTAGAATATGCATAAAATTCCTTCATTTTCATTTGCACAGAGCATGATTTCCGGCACATTCGTATGTAAGCTGCACGATTAATACCAACGCCTAAACAGTATTTCACTTAGCATCTTTCCAAAACTCACCTAAAGAAAATTACTGTCTTCCACTACCCTACTTTGGGAGCCACCCCTTTCCTACTCTGTCTGCCAATGAGAATTCCATTGATAGGGTTTCTAAGTTGGGTTTTCCTGGCCATCCTTTTGTCTTTAGCTGCACTGGTACACCGAACTCCATGTCACTGAAAGCTAGCGGCAGTGAAGCCACGACTGCAAGTCACAGCTTAATAGAAAGTATGTTTTAGAAATATACATAAAAGACAATAAACATGTGAGGATAGATAGATGTTTCCACATACTCTCATGTCATGAAAATCTTTCCTATCCTACTCTAATTAGCAGTAACTAAGGTGTTTGCACATAGACACCCCTGAGAATCAATCGTCTTCAAGAGTGAAGGAGAGAACCTTACTCAGAGTTCTTCACAAATATTCAGCCTAGGAGTCCACTAAATCCCCACAGCATATTTCCTTTTGCCACTAGTTCAAGCGATCTGGTCGCAATCTTCCTTGAAAAATTCTATGTTAGAAAAAAAAAATGTTAGCATCATTTGAAATGATCCATTCCTTTTGACATGGCCTTCCTTCTACTTCTGAAAACATAGAGCTCTTTCATTTAATAGACTGTGGTTAATGGATGAAATTTGTGTGCATTGGCTTAAAGAGCTTCCAGAAAACTCAACTCTAATTCCTCACTCCTCCATATCCCGATATGGAAAGAAAATCTATATTTGCTCACAATATAAAGAGGCATCTTCAATGATTTTCTCCAGTATCTGCAGATTTCAAGTAAATCTCAATTACTGGTACTGAAAAGCAATGCTAATATTTGTCTGAGTTTTAGTTTTTGTAGGATAAGCAATTTTGATACATTTGATTTGACATATATGTTGTGCATGAATAAGCATATAAATATATGGTTTCTGTTGGCTAAAGATTTATTCAAATATGAGGCTATAGAAAATTATTAATTTAGTGAAATGGGTTTTTAAACTTTACAGCCACAAGAGTTTCTCACACAGCTGTCACCACTGTGAAATAATTGCTCTCAGTTTTTATTTACATCAAATATCATCACTCCAAAATCACCAAATGTAGTTTCCTTTGGTTGTTCATGTCTGTGTTGGTTCCAGAGGTCTCAGTCATTTAAAATAAAATACGAAGTATTAGAAAATAAGTTTCCCTTATCCATATTTAGGGAGTGCGTGTAACAGATTTGTGAGTCATATTTTCTAGTGATGCTGACTTCCCTTAATTTTCTTATTGAAGCAAAGCATAGTGTGTTTCTTAGTAAAACAAACAATTCAGATAAGCATCGTGGTGACAGAGTATCATCCTTAAAACATTATTTTGGTTATACTTAAGTTAAATTATGGGATAGTCTTGTTATGAGTTTGTTTTGCAGGAGGACATTTACAGAAGAATTGGGGCGAACTTAGTGGGAGATATTACACTCCCAGCATGGAGAAATTCTGGGGTGCGGTACCATACAAGTACAGATAGAGACCTACTTACAACCAGAGCCGCCTCCCACTGCAGACTTACCAAGGTGGGTGAGGAGTGAGCACCACTTCCGTGAAATATAGTCTCTGGAAGCTTCTCTGCCCTTGCTGATCTTTAATGAAACAATGTTCTCACAAACTGGAAGTGTTTCCATTACAAGGAAAAGGCTAAAAGGAAATTTTAAAAAGTGCTCAGCTTCCTTCCCATAAAAAGCAAAGATTACAAAGAACTGAAGCAATGGAAGTTTTGCCTCCCCCCCACCCACCCACCCAACACACACCTTGCTTCCTTCTCTTAATGTTTCTGTTGTGGATTGGGTTGAATCTGAGTTTGAAGGAAATAGCTCACCAAAAAAGTTTCCAGAGCACAAACCAGCTACTGATATTTATGTCTTTGATTTTGACCTTTTCAAAAGTCCAGGTTCTGCTTTCTCACACATCTCCAAGGGCCACATCAGTGCAGTAAGGTTACACTCCCCTTATCCCCCTCTAAACCAAGCCACTAGTCTCTATTCTTCTCTCCCACAACTGCCCTTCCTTTCCTAACCAGCTTCTCTATCTTCCTGACAAAAGGAGGCAATTATAAACTACCTGCTTCAGGGCTAACACCCACCTGATAAGCAACAAATCTAACTCCACGCCCTTCAATTCTTTTCATTTTATTTCATTTCCCTTTTGGTGGGGGTGAAACCGGGGCCAAGGGTTCAGGAGACAAGGAGAATGTTGGACAGAGAAAATGTTAGACTATTACAGGTGGAGATCTACTTCCCATCTAGGCCCAGGACCTACTAACCATTTGCTCACCTAGCATGTATAGGCCTCATAGAAGCATCTCTTGTGCCTGGAGAAATGGGCTTTGCTTTCCTAGCTAGATGGCCACCACTGAAGACTACCACCACTAAATCTACTCCCTCAGCACATCTGCCTGTTCCTAGATTCACTGGAAACTCAAAACCCTGCCATTCTCAACTTCCTTGGCTTTAAAAAAAATGGCGACTTGCCTCCTAACCAGAAGCAATCTAGGCAGCAGGTCCTCCAGCTCTCTACTTAAGAACCCTTCATGTGTCTACTTCTGTTCCTATTTCCCTCCTGAGCAGACTGCTTTAAGAATGACGTCCTCAGGAGGACATGATGAAGGATGAATACAAAAGTGCTCGATGACATTTGCAAGGGTCTACTATTGTAGATGAAGAGAGCCTTCCTTGAGAAAGCTGAGTATAGCAGGACAGGAATCATTCCACTAACCAGTAAAACATGAAATTGGAGGAACATCCAACTGCAGCCATGAAACACAAACTGCGGGCTAAAATAGGTTCTGTTTTCTTCCTGTTGGCCTTAAACTTATTTTGAAGTTAATTCTGCGACTGTTACTTACGTTGTTCTTATTAATAGTTTATTTAGCATTATTGTTGCAGGTTTTGTTGTTTTGTTGTTGTTCTAGCTATTAGATTATTCACCAGAAGTTTAGGAAGATTAGTTAAATTAATTAGTTTATTGGTAATTTAAAGCTGAAAACTAGTAATTAAGCCAAAAACTATAAATGATCAGGGATGATTCATACCGATGTAGGATTTGGAAGGAAGACAATCTAAGTTTTGGGCACTAAATTTTGCAGCTGTGAAATAAGTGGGGCTCGGGAATCCAGAATATGATAACTGACTGATACTCTTTAGTCAGCCAACCTCTCTCCCCCAAATTCATCTCTCATCTCTTTGTGAAGATTTAAAAAAAAAAATCAAGCAAAGGCAAAGATCCCACGAATGACCCCATGTCATCAGATTTTTCACATTTATCCTCTGTACCAGGACCACCTCTCTCCTCCAGATCAGCCCTTTGCATCTCTCTGCTCTTACTTTGAGTCTCTATGAAAAGACAGGAGACAAGGAGATAACGTCATCCCTCTCAGGCACATTCTAGAACAGAAGTGTAGCATGGCAGTTCTCTCTACGACGAGCTCCTGCTCTTTCAAATATAATGAATGTTTTGATAGTATAGTTCTTTAACCACATATAGACACATAAAAACAGATGCACCCCTCCAGCTTGGCTGCTTGTTCAACCCCCCCCCCCAAAAAAAATGGGTGCATTCTTTCAGTGGCTCCTGAAATTCTCTCAGTCAATCAGCACAGAGAAAAGATAACTACAGTCCAAACACTGTCAATTTGTGTTAAGTTTCACTTAAAGCCAAAGCATATTCTGGATTGGTAGTCTGGTACAGAATTTTACTACATACTAGGCAAAATCGCCAAACCCTTGTTTATCCTTTGAAAAATTAATAACAGGGTTAGAATTTCAATATCTTTATTTGATACAGGTGAGGCTAAATTGACACATATGTGTAAAAACTAGTAACTATGACAACTAAAGTATAGTGACTTAGCTAAGCATTGCTTACTTTGTCAAATACCTCAGCTCTGTGTTTTGGGTCAATTAGTTCACACAGTTGCTATTAGTTATAAATAAACATATGTGACATAGATGGTCAGAAAAACAGGCATGTAGATATGTGTCTAACAACACAGGGGTTAAGTGAACAAATCTGAGCTTCCATATTTATGTGTTCTTAGTACTATATTCTTAACATTTCATCGATTGAAATGTTAAGAACTGATAACTATACAGACCGTGGGCTATGACATGCTTGCCATCTTCAATAAAGAAATGCATAACACTGAATCCAATACACATATCAAACTTCATTTCCCTACAACATTATGGAGCAGAGAAATTAGCTATGATATCTGAATATATCTAAAGTACAGGCAAGGCAGAGAGACATCTTATACATTTCTATCCTCTGCTAACTTTTTTAGAAGGAATGTGCCAAAGATTCTGTTTTTCATAAACATCTTGAAGCTTACTTTCTTCTCTTATTTAATATTTCAAATTATGAAAGAAGATAGGAGGAACAAGAGAGTCCATGAAGGTGATTTTAAGTGGATCTTTTCAAGAATGGCAGAGAAACAAAACTGCTTTCGCCTGGAGTGTGATTACTGAGAAGCCCTAATCTTTGTCGTTGTTTCAGAGAGGACCCATTGGCATTCTTTTATTACTTTCCCTTGAACAGAGATGTGGGATTGACCCTCCTTCCCACTGATTAGCATGCACACATTACATATTAGTTAATTTTCCAACAGAAAAGCCTTCACAGGTGTACAGATTCCGTATTAGGATGGGAATAAACTCCCATCTCAGTCATTTGGGCATAGGCAACTGAAGGAAGAGTTTCTACACTAGTGATCACCAAGGATATGTGAAATATGATGCACAAGTTCTCCACCAGAATTCCTGATGTGTCCTTATTTCTCTCCTTGTATCTCCTTTTTTTTTTTTAGTTTGTTTTATTTTATTTTTCAGTTTGAAATGACTATGAGTCTCCAATGAGGTTTTGTTTGGGTCTGGTTAATATTAAAGATCACACACGGTTTAAAAAATATTGTTATTTTTCTTTAATGGGGAAAATTGGACTCCTGCGTGTCAGATCTGTGGATTTCCGAAAGGCAGTGGGAATGGTACTGACATTACTTTGCACTTTAACAATCCGATTTGGTCAGAGTACAAGTTGTTTGTTTAACCCGACAACTCGGTGCACCCCGTCGCACACTTTGCACACTCATTAAAACGATTATTCACGACCTGTCGAGTGTTTTCGGGTTCATTCACAGGAAAGGCTTGCATCCAGAGAGCAATTCAAGTCAACACTGTCCACTACACCACGCACGTGAGGACTAGCTGGTGCATGCGTGAAAGGCTAGGGGAGGGGTTGGTGAGTGAGTGTCTTGGCTGGTAAATTCCCGCTCAACGCGAGATACCGCCTTAGAATGCTTAGAGCTAGCTCTTGGTTCCACAACACAGCCACATCACTACCTAGCTTCAAAGACTTCACAAGGAAATGGAAAAAAGAAACAAATAAATGTAGACCTCCCTGTCAGCTTTTCTTTTTCAACCTTCTGCATACTTTAGATCCTAGGGTTGCTGTGGCCCCTCTTCTCACCATGGACAACTACTGAGAAACAGGGGATTCCCTTTCCACCTCCCCAGGTCCCTTTGACCTCAAGAAAAAAATATTGCAATATAATTGTTTTCTGTGTACCTTGCATTCAGTAGAAGGAATGAATAAGAAAATAAGATCCTTTTGGTAGTTGTAGTCCCAACTGTTAAAGAGGAAGGACTAGTCCTCCGTAATGAGAATTTTTTTTCAGATTAAATACTAAATACTACTCAATAAAGTAGGCCACTTTTGTTTTTGTTTTTCAATTTTCAAGTAAGGTTTCAATCTTTCCGAATGACAGAAGAGGACCAAGACGGATGTCTCTCAAGCCCTATGCTTGCCTTGCACTTAGAAGGAACACACTGACTCAGGCTTTTCCATTTTGTTCTGCGATGAATCCTCGTACCTCCTATCCATGTGCTGTATTATTGCAAGAGGCATGGCTATCTCCCAAAGCTGTAATAAATAACACATGCAAACCAATAGGATATGTGTGTACAAGTATTTAATATATAAGAAACCATAATGGTTTCTTCTGCATAAGGACCCCTGCCATATATAAGAGCTTGCACTTGCTTTGCAATAAGTGTCCAATATCTACATTTAAATGATTCCTCCTTGGTTTTTTATACAAAGCACTGCCAAAACCCCATGTCTAGTTTATTTTCACGAGGCTAATCCAGCCATTAAATTGAAAATTATATCTTATTCAGGAGTTTCACTCTATTAAACCTAAGATCATGAAACCATGTATCTACCTTATCGAAACACATCAATACAATGTATGAGGAAAGGAATGGAAGCTTTCAAACAGCATGAGGTTTTAAGCAGAAGCGGGCTTCTAATTGCTAACAGGCAAGTATGAATAAACAATTTTATAAACTGGTCACAGTCCTAGAATTTAAGTGCATCTATAAGGTGTACTTAAAACGAACCGGTCATATGTGTTTCCCTTCCTATGATAAACACTTTCATTAAAAGCAATGTGTGATAAAAATAAAGTAGGGTACTCTGAAATATGGAAGCAAATAGCTGAAGCCTCTGCATAAATAAACACAAATCAATGTAGCAATACATAACATTATTGATACGGAAACGATCGATCTTAGTCTTCCAACCTGCAATCAGAGTTTGCCATGTTTAATTAACAGTATTTATTTTCAGAAAAATATAGATAATAAAGAAACAAGCAATACTGGCTATCAATTATATCTGGTTCTACTTAATTGTTCCCAGAACATTTTTGATGAGGTCGGCAGAATACTCTTTTTTTTTTCTAAGAAAGCTTTGCCAACTTTTAAAAGCACATTATTAATTATAGAAATTATCAAAGTATTAAATAATAAAATTACCACCTTATTCTGGCTCTGAATTTCTCATCCTTCATCCCAGTCTCTAATTATTCATTCAGAACATTTGAATAAAACAAACACAATAGTACTTCTTATTTTCAAAGTTTTCTCAAATGCTTGAATACTATTGGGTGTAAAGATTCCTTAGCTACATCTTATAGTAAACAAGAAAGCTGCTGATCTCCCAATATGCCATATAAGCTTTCTCTCCTGACCATACATAAGCTTTATCTAAGAAAAAAAAGGAGGGGGGAATCTGCACTATTTCAAGACTGTTTCTTACCATGAATATAAAATGAACATATGTCAGACTCAAAGAAAAAGCAATATTTTAGATTCCTAGAATTTACATCTAAAACAATGTTGCAGGTTTTCCTACAGTCAGTTTTTCTTTTGTGAGACATTATTAGGGGCCAGGGTGTGTGATCTCTTTCAGACTTGGCCTCTGGACAGTAACGGGAATTGTGTTTGTATTTTTCATCTACAGAAATGCTCATTCACATTCATGCTTGAGTCTAGGTTTCTCAAGCACCAGTTCTAAAAAAAAATTCCAATTTATAAAGCCCAATTATTTGGGAAAAAAAATTCATCCCTAACATCGCTGCACATAAGCCTCGAGTCTGACTGTTTTTACAATAGTGTATATTCAAGAATTTTCCTTGACTCCTGTCAAACCCACCTAGGGCCAAGAATTCAGGGGCAACCGGACCCAAAAGGAAAATATCACCAGTTATTGTTTAGAGCTAATTTAACAGATAATTTAACTTCAAACAACAATGATTAGGTCATTAAATTTCAGAGTCATGAGAAAATGAAAGAACCCACCGAGACACAATTCTCTCTAACCCCATTACAGTTTCCAGTCTTCCTCTTCAATCAAAGGAATTAAAACAAACAAACAAACAAACAAAATCCGCCTATGCGGGGGAGAAACCACGCTCCTTAAGGCGCACAAAGAGAGAAGGAATGAGAGGAAGTGAAGAGGAAGAAAGAAAACTTAGAAGGTGGCTATTTCAACTCCGGGATGCTAACAATATAGGAAAACTCAACTCAAGCCGAAAATGAATATCCAAAAGTGTAGTTATTGAACAGGCTCTTCCATACCCACCCGAAGTGACAAATCTCTCCTGGAGCTATTTGCTCTTTCCTCCTGTGCGGCTTTTCCGCAACACCAAATTCAGTTAAATGCTGAGGGGCCTGTAGAAAAGGTGTGGGACATTCCATCTCTGCTGACAGCTTCACATACAGAATTCTGAATTATTTATTATGATCTTAAGTAATTCTCCGGATCTCGGTCTTGGGATTTCTGCCTATTTTAAGTTTTGCTATAGGGCTAGGATGTAGCGGTGTGGAGGCTTAACAAGGAAGCCTGACTGTTGGAAGAGGGAGGTGGGAGGTGCAGGTGGAGGCGCCCCTCTCGGCATCTCTCCTCATCTTTTCTGTCCAGTTCTTCCGAAAGGAAGATAATTCCTAACAAACCTCCGTGCTTCTGAGGCACTCTGCTCCCCAGCCCGCTTTGTCTCCCCAACTCCAGGCTGCTCGTCTTGTTCAGAAAATTCCTATCCGGAGGCTCTTTCCAAAACATCCGAGGAGTGGGCAGAAACGGGGAACCAGACAGAAGTGATAGAGGGCTATTGTAAAATCAGTTTTACCAACCACGGGGTGAGTCCTGAGATCTGAAACTGCACCTAGCAAACAAAGACTAACAACTTCTAGGGAGAGGTGGAGCGATCAACGAAGTCCAAGAAGAAAGGGAAAGGTTTGGAACGCACGCGGCCTCAGCTCCGGAGGCCGGTTCCCCACACGGTGACTGTGTCCTGGGCTAGAGCGCCCTCGCGTTGCAGCTTGCCGGCAGCGCGGCTCGGCTCCCCAGGCAGGGAGGCAGGCGGCGGTGATTCTAGTGGGTGTCCACACCCATGAGCCAACCGCCTGCGGCCCCAGATAGCTCTGCGGCACCGGTTCACGCTTTGCTGTTAGTCCCAAACCCGAGACCACAACGCCGGCCGACACCGGCCTCTCTGCTCAAAGTCAAGCCCCGGCTCCCCCTCCAAAGTCAGTCAGCCCGAGTCGGAGACGCCGGGCAGGACATCACAACACCACAAGGCGGGACTCTCGGGAGTTTCGGAAGGAGCCAGCCAGAGGCTGGCGCGCTCACAGCCACCCTGGGACAGCCAGGCTCTGGAGCATACAGCGCTGGCTCCTAAGTGTGTATTAAAAATCAATTATTTGCCTGAGATTTCCAAAGCCGGGAACTGAGGTATTCCCAGCAGGGACGAAGTCAAGCCCAGAACGGTGCTCATTTCCCTAGTTTTTCCAAGAGACCAAGAAGGCTCCTTCCCTTAACCGGCAGGAGCTGAACTCGACCTGGAGCAGATCCTCTTAATCTTGCAGAGACCCTGGCTTGACCCAGGCCAAGGAGCTGGTGAGAGAGCCCGCGTGATGTTGGCAATGGCAGTGTGAAAGTAGGACCGAGGACAGCATCACACACACACACTCTCTCTCTCTCACACACACACAGAGGCACACACACATACACGCAGAGGAGAGAGAGAGAGAGAGAGAGAGAGAGAGAGAGAGAGAGAGAGAGAGAGAGAGAGAGAGAGAGAGAGAGAGAGAGAGGAGAGGAGGAGATGTTTTTGATTATAAAGAAAGTTTCATCTTGTTGCCCAGGGTAAGTTATCCAGGGTTTGAATATTTAAATTCCCTCATTCTCTGAAGCAGCCATGAAATCCAGAATTCCTATTTCCATTAAATTACCACTCTTCTATTTCTGAACCTGTTACATTCTCCCATTGTCCGTTCCATATAAATTTGCCATCCTTTCTTCCTCCTCCGAAATATCTAAATCCTTTTAACTTAGGCATCCACCATGATTTCTGCCCACGTGGACAAATCATGCATTCTTCCACCTATGACTGTGGGAATCCACTCACTAGGAACAATTTCGAAAAAAAAAAAGAGTAACACTTAAGCCTACAAGAGTCTGGATCTAAGGGTGCATCCACAGCAGCCTGTGGGACACACTAATCACCCACCACCACCATGTGAGGCAAAGAGGACTTTCACTTACCGATCCCCGGGCGAGAGTGTTCACGGTTCTCCAGTCCTTTGCCTTGGCAGCCTTCCGACAACATCAAGCAGAACCTTGGGTTGGGGGTGGGGGCACCAAATCGGGAGGGAGGAAGACAAAACATAACACTACGTCATATATATTAGCAGCCCAGAACCCCTGGGCCTACCTTCCCTGGACAAGGTCTTCAAGAACCGAGGGATGGAGTGAGGAAAGGGGTCAATTTAGGAGTTGAAGACTAAAAGATGGCTATTTTTAACTGTTTGTGGTTGGGGGAGGAGTTCATGAAGGAACGGGACCGTAGGACAATTGGGTGGAGAAAAAAAGCGGGAAATCGGAAGCAAAAGAAAACTGAAAATGGAGTTCTCAACTAACTGAAAGATCACTAACACCTTTAAACTCTTACAAGTAGGAAGAATAAGGGGACGTTTTTGTGAATCAGAATCTAGAGGGCCTTTTTCCTTTTGTAACTCCAGGATCTGGCCTTCAGTAGAAGCACAATGAAAGGGAAACGTAAAATTCAGTGTTCACCTACCCTGCTTCTTGGAAGGACTGCGCAGATTTTCGTTTGGAGACTTCCATCAGTCTGGCAGAAACTGGAGCGGTGCTGGGGGCAGGTTATCTGCTAAAGTAGGAATGTACAGGAACCCGCCCTCTAGGCACGGTTACCCAACCTCAGCAGCCCGGTCTCAACCAGCACTGAAACCTCCACGCTCTTCACCTTCACCCTTTGTTAACCTAATTTTCCAGCGGGCTTTCTCTAAAAGCAACCAACTACATTAGCTGTTCACAAAATGAGCGTATTGAAATTGAAGTTATTTCAATGCATGCAAATTTTTCAGTGAGAGAGTAGAAAATCCACGTCGTAAAAAAACCATATTTTTATATAGAATTCTAATATATTTGATTTACCCACCTATTGGGATAAAATATGTGCCAATTTGCATACATATTTTAATAAATACACTTCAAGACAGATTTTTTTCTTCCTCTCTGCCCTTCTGTGATTCCGGTCATACAGACCACTGGAAGAGAGTACTTTGACTATAAAGGACACTTGCGTTGAACAGTTTCAGATTTACTTGATTTCCAATTTTGCAAATAGATGAAGAAACTCCCTCGCGGCTGCATTTCATATCATACCTCTGCTTATGTGGCAACAATCGCGCTAACTTTCAACTATGTCAATTAAAGTAAACTACTCACCCTGTACTATTATCATTTGGCATTTCAATTATTAAATTGGGATCATTTTCTTTTCCAAAATTACAAAAAAGGGGGGGCAGCCTCCCTTTCATTTTAAGCAATTCTAAGTTTGAAAGAAAATAATCTTCAAAAAGTTTTGAAGTGTTGGTCTGGAATGAACTAACTGTAACCTGTAAAAGTTGGTGACAGCACAGAGTAAAACATTGTCCACCAGTCTGAAGCCAAATCAAATGTACCGATGCCATACGAGATTGTTATCTTTCAAAGAGGATATCAAGTGGGAGGGTAGGCCAGATCAAGATAAATGAAATAAGAAATGTTCACACATTGGGCTTAGGAAAGCAGTAACCAACTTCTCTTTCTATATATTCTTTCTCATGTCTAGGAAGCCTAACAAGCAAACTTCCAATCACATCACTACATTTGTAAATCAGGCATGTACTATAGCACACTTCTGCTCCAATACCTAGGTCTCTGGACACAAAAAGTCACCTTCACTGCGGACCTGAAGCACAAAAAATTGCCACTGAAATTATCTTCTAAATAAACACTTTATAAAATCACAGCTAAGAGTGAGTTTACTTTGGCCAGAGGGAAAGCATATATAAAAATGTTTCTTCTTATCCTTATTTTTTCGCTCTACTGTGTGAATTCAGTTTTCTTTTCAACTTTTGCAATCCTGTCTTCCCCTGTGGTAGCATATACCCATGCCATAAACAAACCCCCGTAGCAAAGCAAGCAATAAATCATGCTCCCCCCCTCCCCCCCCCCCCCCCCCCCCGCCTAAATGCAGGCCTTTCTCTGAGCTAGTTTGCTTCCCAACTGTGCAATGAATCTCTCCTTTCCCTAAGCCCACCCTGGCCTTCTAGTTCTTTAAAATAGTAATTTGGAGTTCTTTCATTTGTGGTTCACTATAATCAACTGTTAGATTTCAGGAAACTTCTATCTATGGTGAATCTATTCTCTCGTTAACGAATCTCGGCTCCCTAAAGGAGACAATCAAACTAGCCATCTCAGTCTATTTTTTTTTGTCTATCCCTCTCTTTTACATTTGATTCCAGCATTTCAAAATTTCCTGGGATCTCTCCCCTTCACCTCCCCTTTTGCTCCCCACTCCCCTTCTTTCTCTCTCCATTCACAATCCAGCCACCCTCATTTCCCAACACCAGTTATTCTGAATTTCAAATCAATTTTAGCCAAGGTGCTTCTTCACTAGCCTCCCCCGCCCCTTTCCCTGAGCAAGTCTCTAAGTGTTCGCTGATAACATCTTAGGGACAGATTATTTTTCACTGGGCCCATTGTAAGAAGTAGCCAGCTTATTGCATTACTGCAGAACGCATTTCAGACTCTACAAATGTAACAAATGAACAACTTGTCTTCCACAGAGTCACACAGGAGCCAATTAATTACTGTACCTTTAACTGAGGTTCTCTAATTATTTTCTGGAAATATAGCAAGTGGGCTGTCTGAAACAATCTGAAAAAGTTTTCATTTTGTTTCTCATATATGCATATATACACACACATACTATATCTCATATATATGCATGTTGCGTCTAAGGCAAAAAATGATTCAATGTAAGCAAAGAAAACACATCTGTAAATTAAATCACACACACATATTGAAAAGAGAATCAAACAAATACTTCTATTTTGTAAAAATGGAGAGGGAAGATAGGGGTCTTACTCTGAATAACTAGAAGTTTAAGCTGTTGTAATTAAAATTTAAATCTCCACATTTGTCTGTGAGTCGTTACAACAGGTGATCACTGCAGCAAGCTCTACATTGAAACTCAGAACATCTTTATTAGAATTCGTTCAGTGTGGGTCAACAGCCACAAAAATAAATGCTGACTGAGAAAGAATAAATACAAATATTTAAACAAAAATGTTTGCAGCATTCATAGCGCAAATTGTACCTGAACTGAAGGGGTATATATGCATATATACATATGTATATGTATATATGTATATACACACATATAATGTGTTCATTATTCACTTCGAACTAACTATATACACATTTATTTATAATTTGCCAAGTTCTATAAACAAGATACCTGCAACAATATATATATATATATACATATATATATATATATGGCATTCTATCAACTGAATTTAATATAAGCACAGAATAAGCAGCTATGCACATAAAATTGAATATCTTTTTTGCTGTATATCTACAAAAACAAAGATATCAGCTAAAAAGCCTATGTTTCATTTAAAGCTAGTATTTATAAAGTAGCCTGCTCCTGGCAAAATTTGTTCACAAAGGGAAAAAGGATACTATTCCCAGTTTTCGTCTCAGTTGAAATTAAAGGAGCGTTTTAAACTCCAACTTGGCTAAAAAAAAAAAAAAAAAAAGCCTTCGAATTCTCTATAAATCAAATGATATCTTTGCAAATTAGCTCTACTTAATAAAAGAGACAAAAATATCAAGATATATATGAATTTAGCCTATTTTTTATTTCTGTGTGTTCATAGTAAACATTTTTGTAAGTGACAAACACGGGCATATGACCACAGTATCACAATCAAGAAATTTTAAGACAACATTAACAATCACTCAAATTGATGCGGCATTTGCGCAACACAGGTTACATATTTGCAAGGTTTACCTATAAGTACAATAGGTATTAACATTTCACTACATTTAGAAAAAATAAAAGCGACCTGTTAGTGACCACATACATCGAAATATCCACAACACAAACTGAAGGCAATCCTTAAATTTGTCCCCTTCCGATTCAACTGAATGGGCAGTGTTGCCAACTAAACAACTTTCCTCTTTTTCGCTTGTTTGTTTGTTTTAATACTTAGTATACCAAGTGCATTTGCTAGAATCCAATCTTTGGTCTAAAAGTAAACAAAAGGTAAAAACAGTTCTTTAAAGAAAAGGACAAAACAATAAATGGCCAATATAATTTCTTGGGCACCTTTACTACAAATTCTTAAATACAAATTACAGTGTAACATTTTTAAACTCTCTCCATAATTTAGGTTGTTCTCAAGGCCTGCGTCCACCAGATAGCTCCATGATAACTTATAATACTGCACACATGGAAATCTGGCAGCCCTGTGAGATAGGCTTGTTAGGTTTGAATGAAATGGCAAAGCAGTCACTATTTAGATACACATTCTACTATAATTTGACGTCCAAACCTTATATTCTACAATGTATTCTCCCACATTGCACCTCGCTGACACTCCACACCTTGTTAGAATAGTAAACAATCCTAAAGACTGAACAAACGTACAGAAATGGGAAGGGGGGCTTAATAAAAAATACCTGGACTTATTTTTTAATTATCATTTACAATGCAAATGTGTGTAAAACGTTCACTTACAGTCTGGTCCCCGGGATGTTAATGTATTAAAGGGTTGGAAGAAGACCCCTGATTTTGATGTGTGAAATAATCAGACAGTCCCCCGGACAGTCCTGTCGTAAAACTTGGCAAAGAGGGTCTTAAGGACTCACAGGGCAGGGTCGAGGGGGCCTGCGGCGACGTAGAGGAGGACGCGGCCCGGGCGCTCATGGACGTGCTGGTCTGCGAAGTCATTGACGGGTGCGGGACGTGGGGGAAAAAGTAACTTGTCTGGCCCGCGAGCAGGTTGACGGAGCAGGGGTTGAGGGAGTAGGTCCCAGAGCAGGGCACCGACAGGCCGCAGGGCACGGAGGCGGCGAGCGCAGCAGCTGTGAGGTGGTGTGTGGCATACGGGATCTCCCCGTTGACCAGCCGGTCCACGCTCAGCCCGTTGGCGGTCGAGAAGGAGTGGTTGTTGCCCAGCGAGTTCTGAGTCAACACGGAGCTGTAGGGCATGGGATGGCTGGGGTAGGCCGATGTGGTGCCGTTGTAACTCAAAGTGCTGCTGGCGCGGGGGTGGTGCAGGGACAAGAAGGGCGACATGGGCCAGTAGAGGGAGCCGGCGCGGTCCATGAAGGTGAGGCCGGTGGAGGTGAGGCGCGCCCCGCGCTTGAAGGCCAGCTTGGCCCGAGACGTGGTGGAGCGGCGCCGCAGCTTGCCGGTCGTGCCGCCGATGAACACGTCGTCGCTGGACGGGTCCAGCATCCAGTAGTTGCCCTTGCCCGGGTCGTCGTAGTGGCGGGGTACCTTCACGAAGCACTTGTTGAGGGACAGGTTGTGGCGGATGGAGTTCTGCCAGCCCTGCTTGTTCTCGCGGTAGTAGGGGAAGTTCTTCATGATGAACTCGTAGATGCCGTTGAGCGTCAGGCGCTTCTCCGGGCTCTGCCGGATGGCCATCATGATGAGCGCGTTGTAGCTGAACGGCGGCTTCTCGTACTTGCCGTTCTTCTTGTCGCCCTCCTTGCCCCCCTCCCCGTCCTTGCCGCCCTCGCCCGCCCCCTTCTTCTCCTCCCCCACGGCACCCGCGCCCTTCTCCTTCTCGTCCGGTCCGACGGGCGCCAGCTCGGCCGGCCCACCGCCCGGTTCGCCTTTGGCTCCCAGAGCGTCGGCCTTGGCCCCGTCCAGGGCGGCGGGCGGCGGGAGCAGAAGCGGCTGTGGGCCCTTGTCGTCGTCGGCTGCCGGGGCGCCTCGTGCCTGCGGGGGCTGCGGGGCCGGGGGTGGCTGCTGCTGCTGCTGGGGCGGCGGCGGCGGCTGGGGCGCGGGCGGCGGCGGGTGGTGGTGGTGATGATGATGATGGTGATGCTGGGGGTGGTGGCTGTTGTGGTGGCCGTGGCTCGCGTGGTGGTTGTCGTTCTGGACGGCCTCGGGGACCAGGCTGTTGATGCTGAACGAGGACTTGGGAATCATTTTCACCTCTTTCCTATCTCCCATGTCCAGCATCACCCAGGCGTCGGGGGGCAGCGGCGGCGGCGCAGTAGCCGGGTAGCGGCGCGGCGGGCGGCCGGTGGGTTCGAAGCGGGGCGCGGGGGGAGCGGGCGGCGGCGGCGGCGGCGGCGGCACTGAGCGCTCCGTCAGCAGCGCAGTTGGACCGCAGGCTCCGGCGCTGGCAAGGCATGTAGCAAAAGCTGCAACCACCCCTCAAGAATTAGAGAAAGCGAGAGAGAGTGGAAAGAGAGAGAGAGAGAGAGAGAGAGAGAGAGAGAGAGAGAGAGAGAGAGAGAGAGAGAGAGAGAGTGAAGGGACGATCGAGATCTAAGCATCGCTCATGCCGGACTGTCGAGTTAGAGAGAGCATAGACGATGACGCAGGGCACGGCATGACGAGAGAGAGAGAGAGAGAGCCTCTCCTCCGCGAGAACGAGAGCATTTTTTCGCAAGAGAGAGACCTCGGGAGAGAGGGAAGGGAACAGAGAGCAAGCGGAGAGAGGGAGGAAGAAGCAACCCGAGGAGAGATAGGAAAAAGAGGCAGACGCACCCGCCCCGCGGTGCGCGCCCGCTCCGTTCCGCGCCCGGCCTCCCCCTCCCCCGCTGCCTCCTCCTCCTCCTCGCGCCGCAGCAGTCACAGCAGCAGCAGCGGCAGCCCGAAGGGGGGGAGAGCCGGGCGGCGGGCGGGCGCGTCCCGGAGCGGCCGCGGCGAGGCTGGGAGACAGCGATCGAGGCGGCTATAGCCACAATTAATTTTCCGAGCTACAGGCGCACACTAGGGCTGTAAAAAAATTTTTGGTTTAACCTTTCCTACCGCTGCACCAATCAGAACCGCCGGCGTGCGGGAGCGTCTGGCTGGCCGTCGACCAATCGGCGGTCCAGGGCCCGCCCACCTCCGCCCCGCCCCGGACCCGCCCCCTGCGCCTGCCCCCTCCGGGTGGCGGGGCCGGGGCCCCGGAGCCGCGCGGGGATCGGCGGGAGCTCGCCCACCCGGCCAGGATTAGCGCGGGGCGTGCGACCCGGGCCCGGCCGCTTGCCTGCGGCCTCCTCCCTGTATGGGATTATTTTCCTTTGAGCGTCAATATTTATCCTTATTGATTAAAGTTTGTATCCAATTTTGTCTCTAAGAGCGGGGGCGCGGCGGAGGGGCGAACTGTGAGGGTGCGGGAGAGGGCGTGAACCTTAGAGACGCAGCAGCCCTGGAAGCGCCCTCGGAGCCCCTGGGCCAGCGACCCGGGAGAGCCGGGTTTCGGGGAAGCCTAGCCTGGGATCTGGGGCGGGGGCGGCCGCGGCCAGGCCGGTACTTACTGGTTTCTGAGGCCCTCGGCGAGCTCGGCCACGAAGTGGGGCTGAGGGCGGCGTGCGGGGGCGGTCTTCCGGGCGGAGAGCTGCCCAGCGCGAACACAGTACCAAACAGTCCCGAAATAAAGCAGGTAACACGTGCGCGCTCCGTATGTCACTCTCCACGCCAAGATCCGCGCTCACGCGCGGGTGACCGTGTGGCGGTTTCTCCTCGGCGCTCCACCTCCTCTTCAGCTTCTAGGCAGTATTGGAAGCCGGTAGCCGCGATCGATCTCCCTGGAAATATTTTCATTTCGCTTGACATTGAAGAAAATATGAGTGGGCGTCTACTTCCTTTAAAAAAAATCCTATGTTTGCTCCTTTACCCCCATTTCACAAATGCTTTCTTTCTTTAAAACCTCTATCTTGAAGCATCAGTATGTCGAAAGCAGCTCTTGCCCTTCCTGGATGCTGCAGGAATGCTCCCAGGAGCCTGGGAAACGTGGATTTGACAGTCCTGGCTTCTGGAGTTTAGGGATGGTGTGGTGGGGAGGTTAAAATGACTGGATAGCTTGTGATTCAAGGGCTTTAAAAGAATCCCGTGGCTGAGGCCAGGGCTAAGGCCCAGCATTTCCCAGGGACTGGAATTTAGAGCGGAGTAGGCAGACCAGAAGCGTCTCAGCCCTCAGGGCTCAAAGCACGCCACGTTGTAGGAAGGATGTAGCTTAAGAGAAGAGGGAGGTGGAGACGCATAGGTCACGAGTACTTTCCCCCTCCTCTTTAAGGTAAAATACTCTAGCCGTGCAAGCATTCTTCACTTTGATGAGCTCTTAGCTAAATGATCTGGCAGACTTGATGTTTTTAAAAAATGGAAGGAGAAACAAACCAGGGCCTATGTTTGACGCTAACATCTAGCATAAAAACGTAATGGATGAATACTCAGAATAATAGGGAGTGATTTTACTGTTCCCATCCCCAACTTTGAAATGGGACGCGGGAAGAGGGAAAGGAAGGAAAGAGGAACTTTGGAGAGGAAAAATATACACAATTATAAATAGCTAGCGATTTTTAATGTATCTGTTAGGAATGGTGTGAGGGATCGTTGAATATTTGTCCCCTAATATCCTCCCACTGGTGGGATCTATTTCTACTTAAACGCTTATTTTAAAACAAGGTATGCATAAAGAACAATTCCAGAGTTCTAGCAATCAACTTTGCAAGCCACATCGGCCCCAACGGTTGATTTCTAAGCTTAGGGTTGATATCTAAGCTTGGAGTTTCTCACAGAGCCCAACGAAGAGGTGGGCTTTGCCAGCCCCGCTAGGGAGATCTGTGAGGCTGAGTGGTCCGGTTCATTTCCCTTTACACTCTTTCTCCTCCTCAGGCCTATTCTTCAGAGTAGTTCCTCAACTGGCTTGCTTTCCTTCCTCCTCCCCTCTTCCTTCTTCCCTTTTCACTAACCCACCCCTTCTCCCTCCCTCCTTTCCTCTCCCCTCCACTCCTCCACCTACTCCTCCCCATCCCCCCCCCCCAGCCCCCCTTCTCACCACCGCTTATAATGGCTCACGGGGCTCCCTCTGAGGTGGACGGCCCGGTACGTTTTCGTAGTCGGTCTAGCGTGAAATGATTCGGTGTAACCGGATTCTTGGGAAAGGACAGGTTACGTAAACATTTACTGATGTGGAGTAACTATACTATTTGTACTCTGATATGCAGGAAGGAAAGTGTTGATTAACACAGAAGAAAAAAAAGCGAAATTAGCTGATTGCATGCTCATAAGTGCAAGCTGTCATTGAACTGCTTTTAAAATAGACACAGCTGGGTGTTTGTGTTGAAGAATTTCTTGTGTTTTTGCTAATACTGAAATAAGCATGATTTTGTATACCAAACATTTTCAGATCATTAAAATTTGTAATCTGTGCTGGTTTTAAACACAAAGAAAAGAAACAGAATCATTTCGATGTAAAATTTGCTGATATTATATTAACTCAATCAGGTCTGTACAAATTGTGCATTGTGTCTCCTAAAATCTGTTTGATCAATTTAATACACAAAGTGCCAAACGTGGGTATTGTTTGTTAACATTGGACATTTTATTCCAATCTGAGCTCAGCAGTGAACTGGAGGAGTGTTCCTTGAATACAACACCAGCCCTGACTGATGAATTTTTAATGTTTGGAGGTGCTTCTTAGGTTAAAGCTAAGTGTGTATTGTTCTGTTATCCTGCAGAAGAAATTAGCAGGGGAAGTAAGGTTTTCTTCTGTTTACTTTCAAAAAGCAAAAGCTGAGGCTTGGAGAGTGAGAGCTGCAATAGTCTGATTTTATATGTCAAGGCATATAGTGGCCTGAAAAATGTTTTTGCATGCAAATTGAGGATGCGCTGTGTTATATTAAGGTTGCATGAACGCAAGTCTCTCAAAACAGGATGTTTTATAGTAAAAAAAAATAGAATGTAGTTTGGTATAATATTAAAACTAGTTTCCTGATGCAAAAATTATTTGCAATTTCCGAAAAAGCAAGCTTGAATCCCTTTAAATAATTTTAATTGCTCTTTATGATGAGATGGGAATATATATCAGAATGCACACACATATGCATATCAGCCTCCTTCAACAAAACATGCACTGTTTACTCAGCGGCTTATATTTGTATCAGCAATGGTTTCTTTTTAGATGAGCTGCTAGCTGAAACAGAAGGGGAAGGGGCTTCTGGACAAAGTATTGTGAAGTTGAAAGTCTCTGGATGGGGCTTTGTATATCCTACCAACCAATTTGGGTGCAAATTGGATTTGAAGTCCTGCCCACGTCCACCATGGGCCTCTTCCCTCAGCACATAAAGCCCTGTTTTCAGCCTCTGTGATTACCTTCAGAAGATAGAGGGCAGGCAGCCAGTGGTCTCAGACCGGAAACAAATTCCCCAACCAGTACAAGTTTCCCTCCTAATCAATTTAACCTCACACTTAAAAATCTGCAAATGTGTAGTGTTAGTGAAGTAGTGGGCATAACAGCATCGCGGAGTAAATGTGATTTGTTGGTTTACATAGTGGTGAACTTGTATGCCTCAGCTCAGCTCTCATCCACCACCCACCCACCCACCCCCGAAGGAGGACAAGAATTGTATAGTGAACAATTCCGATGGAAGGGGTTCCTGCGGGATGAAGTGGATTATTCCTTCTAGATTTCATATTAGCCCCCAAGACTCCACGGTGTACTTCATTGTGTATGAGGGTGGATGTTACGCATTGTCTTCCTTGGATACAATGCTTTGGGGCCTTCCTTACCTTCTAGAAACAAGGGTGGGCCATATTTACCTATCTCCACCTTTCCCTTGGGAGCAGGGACAAACTCTAGCTAAAGTTCTCTTCTTACAAATGCTCAGGACCGTTTGTGACCCTTTGACTCGTGGGAGTCAGAAGATCCCATGCTGAGACATCCAGGTATTTTGAAGAGATTCTGTAACAAATGAAGTCTGCCCTCCCTAGAGCCAACTTGCCTGTAATCGCTTCCTAACAGCAGGTAATGGTGCTAACATTCAGTGATTAGAAGTTACTCTTTAGCGTGTTGTATCCTTGTTCTGTGGGTTTTGGTTACAGGTTATACGATTAGGTTTGCGAGAACAGTAGTGAACTAAACTTCTCAGTAAGAGGTCTTCACACCAGGGAAGTGTTACTTTTCCTCAGCAGCCCTGCCTCGTCACTCATTAGGGAGCTGCAGGTTGTCAGAGGCTGCTCTCAGCAGGCTCACGCGCGCACCCTTAATGTCCTCGAGGGCGCGCATATGTGCAGGGAGTGGGTATACACACACACACACACTCACTCACACACACACACACACACACACACACACACACAGCTCTAAAACTAAATTAAGAAGCCGATGATTAAGACAAGCGTCTACTAGGCCTGTCATTCCAGCACCCTTCCATCATAACATTGTGGCACTGGCAATTTTGCTTGAGAACCTTGAGAAAAAAATATCTATGGGAGAGCCTCCTATTTGAGAGTCGGAATGTTTAACTTCCATAAGCTAGGGAACCACTTCAGAAACCAGAAAGTTCAAAGGAGGAAGAAGAGGAAGAAAGTGGTCTTCATGGAAAACCATGGTGGTCTCTGAACACATCTCTTTGATATAATCATGTCCCCATGTGTAGTGAAGTTAGATCCACTGGCATCCCAAAACTCCTGGTCCCAACAACCCCAGAGAGACTCACAGCATAATGTCATCATCCAAGAGCCAAGACCCGTTGAGTTTCTCTGAACAACTTCTCTGCAAAATACCCGAACATTTCCGGTGAATTGGAAGGCCCACTGACCTTTTATGTGTTTTCTGTTATTTGCCAGCAGCTTGGGACTTTTGGGGAGTGGATAGTTTAAGAAGTCGAGCCCCTGATAAGTAGGCAGGGAGGCTTTGCTCCACTTAAAGAGGAGATCCAATTGGGAGAATTTCTCACACACACCAGCTGGGCAAGCCAGCCCTGAAAGGGCCTGTATTTTCCTTTAGCTGCCCAACGAATCAAAGCAGTCTACTTCTCCCCAAGAGGACAGGAAAGACTGGAGAGAGAAGAAAGCGTGGAAGTATGGTCCCAGAACTGGAAATGGAAGACAAGGCTTGGCTTCCGACTTCTCCCGACCCCATCCCAGTCTTTCTGAAGAGGAAGCAAATAGACTTACAAAATCCAGCATGTATGACTATGCTGTCTTCCCTGGTTTGTCCATCAGTGCATCTTGAAAGGAAAAAGAAAGAAAATGGTTTTGTAAACACACACACTGTGAAACAAAAGCTTGCAGTCTGGAAAAGTGTAGAGCTCCTCTGGCCTGGAGACCCTAACTGTCCCGTCACTGAGCTTAGGATTTCGGAGCATCAGTGTGATTTTCAGTGGGATCCTGAATTACCTTGCTGAGAACACAAACAACAAACCCCCTATGTTCTGAAGCACCCCTCCAGAAGGACCCCCAAACTCCAGTTTTGAGAGAAAACCGAAAAAAAAAAACAAAACAAAACAATGTGCAACTCTTAGATGGTCAGCTCGGAAGCAGTCACCCCTCGACAGTTCAATGCACACAGGATGCATAGAACAGCCAAGGGTTGTGTGTGAGATGGGTGACTATAATACACGGAGCAACTCATGCTCATTCCAAGTATGGAGAGGAATAAGAAGAGGGAAAAACTGCCTACTTGAAGGTACTCGGAGAACCCCAGGCCCCAAACCTCCCTTAGTCCAGGAGAGAAAGCAAACAACCTGTGTACTGATAAAATGTGTGCTTCCTTACTAGAGATTAAAACGATGCTCCCCCCAAACAAAACAAAACAAAAACAAAAACAAACAAAAATACAACCAAGCAAAACACAAAAACTTCCAGGACAAACCAATGCGCACAATTCATACCCACCTGCCTCTTCGCTCTCTAGTGCTGGATCTTCTAGGTCCTCCCCAAGCCCCACCCCACCCAACCCAAAGCAGAACCAAATCTGTGGCACGAGTGTTTGCCAAAGGTCCGGTCTGCCCACCCTCTTGGGGCGGCAATGGCTGTGGGGCCGAGGTTCCTGGCAGCTGAGCTTCGCCGACGGACTCGCCAGTCAGCACGCCTCTGCAGTGCTCTCCTCACAGCGCGCTCACCCTGAGCTCCTTTGTCGTCCACGCCTGCCAAGTGCAATCCAGCCGGAGAGAGGCCTTGCTTGTAGGTTTCATCTCCAGGTCCCCCCTCCCCTTCTGAAAAGGCAACTTTCAGCTTAGATGTCTGGTTTTTGCACATCAGACTGGAAGTATGCACCAACAGATCAATATTTTTGGGCTTTATAGGTCATCTGCCATGGTGAACGCGGGGGGCGCGAGGGGGGGAGTGGCGCGGGGAGGAAACCAGTTAAAGGTTGTGAGCTTGTATTGATATAGTGCACAAGTCTGAGCTGAAATACCGGTGCGTGGTGCTGAAGTTAATTCGAATATTCAATAACAACTAAGGAGTATTGAACCCAGTGGGGGAGAGCAGTTACACACCACTTCTCTCCGGATCTTCCCAAGAAGCCACACGCAGGAAGGAGACATCCGACAGAGTAAGCTAGATGCAGCAGGACACAGGCGCAAGCTGCTACCTTCCCCAAATGAGAACTAAAAGAGCTCAATTCCTTTTCGGAACTGACAGCAGAGGTGGCGGGACGATTTTATATTAAATAATCCCGAGTGGATCTATTTAGCCAAATTCGGTGTCCCCCCCTTCTGGGTTTGTCCTAACTAGGAGAGAGAAAGCCGTGTCTGAGATGAAAGCTCAGTCGGGCAAGTTTGGCTCTGAGCTTGTGACAAAACCGTCACAGCAAAGAGACTCCTTGTCTCTTTCTGTCTTTCTTTTTTCTTTCTGCCTTCTCTCTCTTCCTCCCTCCTTCCACTTCTCCTTCCCCCTTTCCTCCTCTCTCCTTCCTTCCTTTTTTCCATTTCTTTTCTTTTCTCTTAGAGCGTGAACTTGTTAGATAAGAAAGAAGAGACAACTAGGAAATGGAAACACAGAGGAAGTCCAGCTCTTGCCAGAGCAGGCGGTACGGCTCGCTGATGGCGGCCGCGTGGTCTCTGAGCGCGGGTAGAGAGGTTCACCCCCGTGCTTTCTCGGTTTAAGGCTTCCCGGCCGCCTGCAGGGCCAGGCTCTCTGCTTGCTCGGATTTCTGCCCAAGCAAACCACCCTTTGGCCTTAGAATAAATACCCCCAAAGAGGAGAGAAAGGCCCCCAATTAAGCTAAGTATACGCTGCTAACTGTCTCCCATCACAAAACTGGGCCTGAAGGTTTTCATAGAAGGAGTTTTAGGTCCAGATCACAAAATAACTCGTGAGTGAGAGAATCGGTATTGCGGAGGTCTGGAATTGTGCATGAAACATTATTTCCTAATTAATTAAAGTAATTCTTTTTTCTCTATTTATATTCATGTACATGCTATTGATTACACGCCCCTATTTGTTTGAAAAAAAGTGCACAGAGTATCTTTAGAGCACACTGCTCTTTCTTTGTCCCTTCGAACATTTACAGCTGATCTTGCGGCTGGTTGAGATCAATTAGCACTGGATTTTGCCCCGGGATTGCTCCCCAGGGCAGACAAATGGAGCCAACTGGTCTCCAGAGACTTTATTCGCCCCTGTGTATCAGCCAGGGCTTCGTAGGCAGTTCAAACTCCCAAGCCTTGGTTTCACTTGATTTTGTTGTTGTTGTTATTGATAAATATTGGGTCATACACAAGCCACTTGTCAGAGCCTTTGGCTCCATCTCACAGCGGCAGCTCCTAGCGGGGCGTTTGAGTCGTGTCCTAGAAGCTGAAAATATTTCCTGGGAAGAGAGCTGCATATTCTCTGCTCCTACAGTTTTGGAGATGGCCCTATAAGATTACAGTCCTGCCCGGCTGCTGTCAGGTTCGTTCCTTAATTTGTTCCAATATAGGGACACTGAGTAGATGGGAATGTTTCACCCATTTTTTTTTAAAAGTAATGATTTAAAGCGGGGTGTAAATTGATGCTGGTCCTTTAAGTATATCTGAAGCCCAAATACATAATGGTTGTAATTGTGGGGAGGTGGAGGACGAGTTGTTAGGTAGGGCACTTGAGGGTTGTGTAATTACAGTGGTGTATACAGTTTATCTTTCAGCTGTGTCCTATATATCCTATCCCCTTGATACATACTGCATATGAGCAGAATCCTTGGTCGGCTTGCCTCGGCATGTTTGAAGCCCTAGACATCCAACAGTATCATTACCGGAAAGAGATAAAGCCCCAAAGACTCCAACAGGCAGGGAGGTGACTACCTTCGGGGCGAATGGGGAAGTTTCCTTGGCATTGAACTTATCAGGGAACCACAGCCACTGCCCGGACTCCCTTGATACTTAGAGTTCAAGTCTTCCCGTTGTTGAAATAGAGGTGTGTGTGTGTGTGTGTGTGTGTGTGTGTGTGTGTGTAGCCAACTGATTTTTCGACATTTCAAAGAGATTCTTTCTATTTCTCGGCATTACCGAAATGTACGTTACCGGAAAAGCAGTAAAACAAGCATAGAACTGCAATTTTCAAGAAAATAGGATCTCCAAATATAAAAATAAAAAAGTAGCAGATAAGATGTATAATTCAATCAAATTACACAAAATTGCTTGAAAATCCAGAACAGTAGCGATCCATTATGCCTCTGTTTTATTAGTGACAAGTGCAATTACTCTAAAATAAAGAACACTGGTGAATATATAATTGGCTGTAATCATGTTAGTGTTTGAATAAAAATGACGGGAACATTTAACACTTTGACAACAAAATGTTCAGAAATAACTTATTTATTCAAACAGTTTTTTATTTTCCACCAAGCGAAGGAGAAACACAGTTTGCTTAGGAAAATCAATGACTTTTCCCTGCAATAAATAAATACCCCAAAGGGGAAAAACAGCCCCACACCAATATATTATTACTACTATTATTTTTAACCACCAAGAAGCTTAATCCTATTTGAAGTCAACACTTAGCCTAGTGGTTGTTTGGTACTAAAGTCCGCCACCTAGAGGAACAACTGTGTAGTGCACCGCCAACCCTTTTACCCCTGCGGTGACCCAGGGAATCAAAGTTAATATTCCTTTGCAAATTGCTGTCCAAACTAACTCCCCCACTCCACTCCCTCATATCCCCTTACGCCCTACAACATCGTCACAATATTTTCTTAGTAATTGTTATGCGCGGTTGACAAAAGCGCTGACTTTCTCGGTTAGTGCAGGAACTCCCGGGAAAGTGGCAGGGAGCGCGCTGGGGAAGCGGGACGGGGCTCGAGAGATTCTGGAGAAACAGAGGAGCCACTTTTACCCGGGGTTCATCTAGAGCAGCCAGGTTTTAAGTCCCTTAAAGGAACAGCTTAAGAGGGAATCACGACCTGCCTTCTTTGTCCGGTTTGTATAGAGAAAGCAGCCAGAGCCACAGTCCTTTCCGTACCCTGCTCCGCCGCCGCCGGCACACAAAGATCTGCACTCCTGCCTTTGTCTAACTAGTCCAGTGAGTCCTTTATCGACCCAGCTAGGTTGTTGGAAACATCCATAATGCAGAGTTTGTTTGTTTGTGCCCCTGAAGCCAGACCCACCCAAGAGAAAAAGCTCGACGTCTGCACAGTCCAGGAGTTTCAAGAAACGTCTGCAGTGCGCAGGAGAATCTGGGGCTCAGCCTGGTGGATCTATGAATCTTCTGCCTTTTAGTATTGTTGGATATCCTGGATCTTCGAGGAACAAAAGCCACCCTTCCCTCCTATCTACTTTAGTTTAAGCCTTGGGCAGGAATACCCTAAATCAGGGTGAGGGAGGCTACGTGGAGAATTCCATTCCCTTGTGTGCGCTGCATTTTCCGTTAGCGGCTGCCCCTATGGAGATCCAGGCCAGTCATTCTGCTGACTCCGCTTCACTCCAAAGTTTGATTTTATCTGCCCCAAGTAACCTACAGTACTCTTCAAGCTACGGTTCACTAGCAGGCCGAGAGAGGAGCAGGGGGACTGAATTTAGTTTGAAGAATAAGTGAGGTAAACACTTCCGCTGGGTTGCATCCCTCCTGTGTCCCGCTCTCACGCGTGTTCTCTCCAGTTCTTCTCTCATAGATTTCTCACCTTTCAATTCCTCTTCCCCTTTCTTTCTCTTCCCTAGTATTTACCGAAATTTCCCCAAGAGTAAGATGAAAAAAACAGAGCGAAGCTGATGCAGGGACATTTTTTAATTTTTGTTTTTTAAACTGGGTGTCTCAGATGCTCCACTCTGGAGTTCAGATACCTCTGTGAGACTATTCTTTCTTTTCTTCTGGCCCAATAGAACCTTGGAGTCATGAAACAAGAAATTGTTTTCATGGTGTATATATAACTTGTTTTTAAGGTAGCTGAGTGTGTATTTTTAAAACCACAGTCTAAACGGATGTTCCATTGGCCGGCTTCCCTGTGACCTAAGGCCTGAGTGTTCTAAACTCATTTCACCCAACAGCCCTAAAAACTCAAGAAATGATTCGGTTTTTTTTGTTTTATGCAAATCTAGCTCTTCCACTCTTCTCTCCCAGGTCTATCATCCCACTCCTGCATTATATTAACAGCGTGCTAGCCTGCCTCTACGTGTGCAGGCTGCTAATGGGAGCTACTTAATGCTCATCTGTGGAGATTTTCCCAAGGCTAGCTGCAATTTTGGCTCTTTTTTCCCCCTTGTTTTCTTTTCAGGGCACGTTCACTCTTCCCTCCCTTCTCCTCTTTTCTTGAGATGGGGTCTGGAAAGGGGGTCCAACAACTTTTAGCGAGTGTGTGAAGCTCCCTCCCCTTTCTGTCCCTTGTCAATCACCCTGGTAGGAACTGGATTGTTTTGGTTCTCTCCAGAAAGCAGGAGTATACTAAGGTCTAGCTCAAGGTTGCCTCTTACAGTAAAGCTGACTTCATCCTTTCTTCAGTCCTATCTTTCCTTCCTCCTTGCCCACGTCTGTCACTGAAGGTCAGGATGATTGAAACAGTACACCCGTCTACAACTCCAATACTCCAAAGAAAATGTCACTACAAATCGCCACAGGGGTGCTCTGTCCTCTTTCATGGCCTCATGTGTAGGGGGTGTTTCTCTAGTTTAAAGAACTTTTGGGGTACTTGCAAGTCTCCACCTCTATGAAGGACTGCACCCTAGAGATGGGAATCACCCTGTTATACTTTACATTCTCATGGAATTCTGGCCAAAGTCATCAGTCCCCATGACTCATGTATCTAGTTTCCAAGGAGAAGATCATCAGTAAAAGCTGAGTAAAATTAGATGTGTAATAAATGTTATACAATGGGTTCGGTGATGGGTTTATGATTCACAGATGAAATGTTCTTGCCACTTAGAAGTTGGTGATATGCAGATTTAAGGACTGTTTCCCAATCCCGACTTTAAGGTTTTTTCCCCAAGAAAGGTTTTTTCCCTTAGAAAGTTCTGTCGCCTTTGTAGGGTTTCTTCTTCATCTGAAAAAAATTCTGCAGTTGCTAATATACAAAGTGGCAGGTATCTTCTGTTTGTACAAACTCCCAAGAAATGACACCCCAAATCATTTCCAAACCACATTAAAAAAAAAAAAAGTTGGAAATGAAATTCCATTCAAATAGCAGCAGTGCCATCTAGTGGCCATGAGGCTAAATTGTAACGCGGAAAATGAGAGTTTTAAGGGCCCAGTGGGGTTTTCTTTTTTCTTTTTTTTTTCCAGTTTAATTATTTTTTATTAAAAGTTGCCATCTCCTCCCCTCCTCCTCCCCCTTCCCTCCCCTCCCCTCCACCCACACCCCCACTCCCTCCCTCTTGAGGCCAAACAGCCATCAGGGTTCTTTACACTATGTTGAGTCCAAGGTCCTCCCAACTCCCCCCAGGTCCAGGAAGGTGAGCAACCGAACTGACAAGGCTCACACAGAGCCCGTCCATGTCGTAGAGACCAAGCCCATCGCCATTGTCCTTGGCTCCTCGGTCAGCCTCCACCATCAGCCATCCTCAGAGAGTCCGATTTGGTCGCATGTTCCATCAGTCCCATTCCAAGTGGACTTGGTGGTCTCCCATTAGTTCTGTCCTGCCGTCTAGTGGCCATGAGGCTAAATTGTAACGCGGAAAATGAGAGTTTTAAGGGCCCAGTGGGGTTTTCTAATAGCCTTTGTCTTGCAAAGAGAAATCTGTAATATCAAAACTTATATTAACATAAACACAGATAAATGAAACTATGCTTTACCAAGTCAAGTTTTCATCCAAGGAAGTTTATGCTTTACTAAATTAACTTTACCAATTATCAGCAAGAATTGATAACAAGAGATATAAACATATAAATAATTAAAATCAAAACAAGTAGACATGTCTGATATTTATTTATGAGGCAGGCATTGATTATTGATTTAATATGACTATTTAGTCAGTGTCAGGAACACACTAAATTTTACCATCTCTGTGCTATCTTCACATCATCATTGCTCAAATGTTCTGAAATTCAAAGTAACAGAATTCCTATGCCTGGATGAACTCCACTCCCTTTTTTTGTAGAAAAGATTCTAAATGGACTTGGTGGGCACAGGTGCAGTCTTAGAGATGGCAAACTAGATAGTCCAAGAATTTTCAGAATAACAACTTTAGCATTTGCTTGACATTTAACACTTTAGACTGAGGTAGTAGAATTCATCTCAATCCTGTGACTTTGCGTGCTGGCCATATGTGTGGGTGTGGTTTGTGCATATACTTGCTGAAGTGTGTTTCCCGTCAGCAAGGCAACTGATGGTTTCTGGAGTAAAAAGACCCAAGCTTTAGGGTTATTAGTTGTGTTTTCCCATTTTGCTTTTATTAATACTTCCCATAATTTCCCTGTAGAACGTGGCTACCAACTGGCGTAAGAACTAAGTGGACAGTCTTAAACATAACAGCTGGAATTTTTTGGGGGGTTTTTCGAGACAGGGTTTCCCTGTAGTTTCTAGAGCCTGTCCTGGAACTAGCTCTTGTAGACCAGGCTGGCCTCGAACTCAGAGACCCACCTGCCTCTGCCTCTCGAGTGCTGGGATTAAAGGTGTGTGCCACCACTGCCCGGCAACAACTGGAATTCTTGATAGCATATGGGGGAATGTGAGGTAGCCATGCTGCTTTTCGAACCTTTGTTTCTTTATACACAAAATGAATATATATATATATATATATATATATATACACACCACACACATGTTCATCCTTTTCATATATATATATATATATATATATATATATATATATATGAAGGTCTAATAATCTATTAGCCATTAACTCTCATTTCAAGATAGTTTTCTGGTGCCAGCACTGATATTTGTAACCTTTCTTTGAGATGGTGTTATGGAAATTCAGTATCACTTCTGAATTCTTCCAATAGGCATTTTATCATGAGTAAGACTTGGTAAGTCCTTTTCTTCTTGTTTCTACCATATCATCCCTTTCTTTCTTTCTTTCTTTCTTTCTTTCTTTCTTTCTTTCTTTCTTTCTTTCTTTCTCTTTCTCTCTCTCTCTCTCTCTCTCCCTCCCTCCCTCCCTCCCTCCCTTCCTTCCTTTCTTTTTTTTTTTTTTAAATAGGAAAAGCACTTCTACATTTCTAAATTACATTTAGTTATTCATGGGCGGGCACTTGGCTCTGTCTCACAGTCTATCATAAATCTCATGGGAGAATTCTGATTGGACTGAACAGAAAGCTGAGGCAGCTGCATCTGAGTTCCTCTAACAAGTTCCCATATCCTCATGGCAATAGTAAATTAATATTGATATTTCTAGGTACCAGATCCAAAGTAGTCTGACTGCAAACAGCCTACATGTCTCCTGGCTTCTGTGGCCCTTTGAATAAATTCCTTCAGGAGCTGACAGTCAAATGTTCCCAGCTTCCATCTGACTAGGAAGGATGGTGAACAAATCTAACAAGGAGAGGATTATTCACCGAAAGCACACAACACTCAGGATATACATCTCTTCCACCTCATGGAGGTTTCACATAGACACAAGGAGTGTCATTTCCACACTGTCCGGGTTGATAAAAGGCACAAGGTCATTACTAGGAAAATCTGGATCTTTCAAAGGTTTCTTTCTCAGGTGCTATTCTGTTCCCTAGATATCCTTCTACTCCTCTTAGTCCTGGGAATGGCAACTAAAATACCTGATGCCCTTGTGTTTGTGTAGAGTGTCTCTTTCCCCAAATGATTAGGGCATGAAGTGTTACAGATTTTTGGAATATTTACATAGACCTTTGATATAGGAGACCACTTGCTTGTTTTCCAGGTGCCCAGCAGTTCAGACATCAAATAATCACACAGAAACAATACTATCTGCAATACTCTTTGGGAAATCACTTAAGTATATTTCTGGCTAACTCTTATCTTAAATTAACTCATCTCAATTAATCTGTGTATCACCACAAGACTGGGGCTTACTGGGTAAAGTTCTGATGTCTATCTCTGGCAGGGCTACATGGCTTCTCCTGACCCTGTCTTCTTTTTTCCCATCATTCAGTTTAGTTTTCCCAGCCTAGCTCATTTCTTCCCTGCTCTGCTATAGGTTAAAGCAGTTTCTTTATTAACCAATGGTATTCACAGCACACAGAGGGGGAATACCACATCAGACCTTGCAGGTTGAATATTCTGAATCTGAAAAACCAAAAATCCCAAAGGCTCTAAAGTCGAAAACTTATTAAATGGCATGTCAACATTGAAAAGTTTTGGATTTGAGAGCATTTCCGATGTAGGATTTGAAGTTTGGGGGTGCTGGTTCTGTATAAGATTTACAAGGCATATTTTCTCCCAGGAACTTTCAGGGAAACCAGATTAAGAGGCTGAGCCTCTTTCCTTAGGCCATTCAGCTTGAGATTCTTTTTTTTAAATATTTATTTATCATGTATACAACATTCTGTTTGTGTGTATGTTTGTAGGCTAGAAGAGGGCACCAGACCTCATTACAGATGGTTGTGAGCCACCATTTGGTTGCCGGGAATTGAACTCAGGACCTTTGGAAGAGCAGACAATGCTCTTAACTGCTGAGCCATCTCTCCTCAGCTTGAGATTATAATACAATCACATCTTTTCCTCTCCCCTTTCCTCCCTCCAGCACCCCTCAATCTTGTTGTCTTTCAAATAAATGACCTTTTTATTTTTTAGTTTTGTTATTGTATGTATGCATATTTCTTATATGTAAATACACCCAGTCCTGTCTGTATCATGTTGCTTGTATGTAGATTTTCTCGCCTTCATGCTAATGATTGATTTAATTCTATACTTACAGGAGGTATCACTGTTGCAGAAAGACTGTCCCCACGAGGTCTTTGTTAGTCAACCTGGGAGGCTAAACTTCAGAGATGTAAGGAATCTTAGACATCATTCAACTCAGCAGCTCAGGAGACAGATGACTCCTAAAGACCAAGGACTTCTGGAAACTGTGCTGAATTGAGTCCAGAATATTCTGAGTTTCCTTTCATTGTTTCTTGTCCATCTCCATGGATATTTATGCCATTTATTAATGCATTTGGTTATTCTTTTCTTGCTGGCTGTCTTGTTGACTTGTTTTACAAATGGGCGACATCTTTCACTGTAGAGTTGTGGCTGACATATTGGATTTTCTTCCAAATTGCTCTCTGCTGCCCTCAACTGGCAGTCAGTCACCTATGCATACAAGACATATGCATTCATGCTAACTTACAGAATTATTTTGACTTCAAAGAAGATATGGAAAGATTATTGAACATATATAAAAGATTTTTATTGCACAGGAAAAAGTGGAACCCAGAATTTTTGTGTCCACCTATTATTCTCCATTTCCTCACTTTGTACACATTTGCTTAAGATACATAAAGAAAAGTATTTGGCTTTTTCTACCCTCAAGTATTTGTACCAGACTACTTGGATTGACTACTTAACTATCAAATCAAGATGTATTTCAACTGGTGTAATACCCAGCAGATATTTTTGTATTTACTCATAAATGAGATTAAGTATTTTATCTCTAATGTTATAAAGAGACAGAGGATTATATAAGGACCAGAAACAGTGCATAAGTGTTCTCTTTGTTTTGATAAATTTATATTGTGCATATGCTATATGTCAGACAGCATTGCAAGTGCCGAGAATATAATACTGGTAACAGGACACAAGAAACCCATATGATGGAGGCGGGTCTTCTATCAATCTGTTGATTTCATTGGTTAATTAATAAAGAAAACTGCTTGGTCTAATAGGTTAGAACATAGGTGGGTGGAGTAGACAGAACAGCAAGAAGGAAGTGAGGTAGATGGCTCAGTCAGATGCCACACCTCTCCTAAGTTAGTCAGACTGCAGTGCCTCTCCTCAGGGAGAGAGATGCCATGAAGCCAGCCACCAGGCCAGACACGATGCAGCTCCAGCCCTAGATGGATGTACTTTAGAATCTTTCCGGTAAGGCATCACTTCGTGGTGCTACACAGATTATTAGATATGGGTTAATCAAGATGTGAGTAAGAGGCTGAAACTAATGTGCCAGGCAGTGTTTAAAAGAATACAATTTGTGTGTTGTAATTTCGGGTAAAGCTAGCTGGGCGGCCAGGAGTCTGGGCGGCGGGAAGCAGCCCGCGGCCCCCTACTACACCCATATGTTTTTATTCTTCCAGAAAACATCTCCTTAAACTATATTCTGCAAGCCCTTGGACACGTAGTGAGTATTGAATTTAGAGATGTATCTCTCCGTTCTACATCAAGTCCACTGATATGAAAATAGGCACCCTTGCTCTGTATTTCCACAAGTAAACTTGTGGCTATATGTAGTGACTACTCCAGGAATGAGCAAGGACACACACATGATACCAAGTCTGGAGAGAATCTTTAACTAAATCTGTATAGGGTTAGATAAACTTCTACATGAGTGCAAATTTGTGCAGTCACTATGGAAGTTAGTGTGGCAGTTGCTCAGAAAGATGGGACTTGATCTACCGCAAGATCCAGCTATACCACTTTTGGGCATGTACCAAAAGGATGCTTCACCCCACCACAGGGATACTTGCCCAACCATGCTCATTGCTGCTTCCTTCCTAATAGCCAGAAATTGGAAACAGCCTAGATGTCCCCCAACAGAAAAATGGATAAGAAAAAATATGATGCATCTAAATAATGGAATATTACTCAACCATTAAAAATGAAATCAAGCCGGGTGGTGGTGGCACATTCCTTTAATGTAGATCTCTGTGAGTTTGAAGCCAGCTTGGTCTACAAGAGCTAGTTACAGAACAGGCTCCAAAACTACAGAGAAACCCTGTCTCAAAAGACCAACCAAATAAACAAACAAACAAAAAATAAAATCATAAAATTTTCAGGTAAATGTATGGAACTCGAAAAATTCACCCCAAGTGAGGTAATGGAGACACAGAAAGATAAATATGGCATATATTTGCTTATATGTGAATAATAGCCACTAAGTAAATGAAAAGGAAGCTACCATTCTTAGACCCAAAAAGTTCAGTTACAGGGGAGCAAGACACATGGATCTTTCTGGGAGAGGAAAATAGAATAGAGAGATCTTATTGATGGACTGAAGGCTGGAGGATCTTCAGTGTGTTTGATGTTGCAAGACACAGCCTAAAACTGATTAGCCCCATTCCAGTGGGTTTGGATTCTGAAGAGTAGAGAGAGCTGGTAAGTAGGCACACCTTCCTTTTCTCTCTGCTCTGGACTACTGATATAATGTAAGTGTTTTAAATTCTTGCTTTCTTGACTTCCCCAGGATGACCAACTCTAATCTGAAATTGTGAAGGAAAATAAAACTCTGCTCCCACAAGCTGTTTTTTGTCAGTTTTTTTTTAAATCAAAGCAACAGAGGCAAAACAAGGAAGCTAATACAGTTGTCTTCTAATAGGCAGACATGCTATACCTTTTGCACAACATGGGTGTGCATGTCAGATCAGATTTACATATCACATGGCTTAAGATGTGCAAATAAAACATTTTATTATTCATTTTTAATTTATATGTGCAGGTGGTTTGCCTACATATAAGTCTATGCATCATGTGTGTTCATACCCAGCACCTGTGGAGGTCAGGAGAGGGTGCCAGGTGTATTGGAACTGATTATAGATGATTGTGAGCCACCATATGGGTGATGGGGATCAAACCTATATCTTATGGAAGAGCAGACAATGTTTTTAACCACTGGACCATCTCTCTAGTCTAAGAAATACATATTCTTTTTTTCAAACTATTTGAAATAGCTTTCATTTTTGCTTACTTAGTTATTTATTTCTTATTTATTTTATAATGTAAAATAAATTACTATAAATTATTTATTATAAATTATTATAATGTAAAATAAAATTATATATATTTAATTGGCTTATGACTTCAGAGTGATAGAATTCATGATAACAGAGCTAAGGAAAACCTGAGAGCTTCCATCTTGATGCACAACCTGTAGGAAGAGAGAGACTCACCCCTAGGAATCTTTCCAAACCAAAGCACGGTTCCAGTGACATACGTTATACAACAAACCACACATCCCAACCCTTGCCAAATAGTTCCACCAACTGGGGACCAACTGTTCTAACATGAATCAGTAAGAGTCACCCTAACATTCAAAAAGAGCAAGTAAAGAAATAATCAACTTTTGATTATTTTGTATGGAAATAGCAACAAATCTATTAATTCTTATTTTTTTAAATTATTTTTTCTTTATTATAATCTCCCAAGATTAATTATAAGTTTTATGTTAAAATAATTATGTGCCTTTTATCTCCAATTACTATTGCCTGACAGATAAAATAACTCAAACTGAGTTAAAAAGTCATATTTAATAGGAAGAATTTCAAAATAGTGAACTCATTTGGAACAATTCATTCTTTCCTAAGGAGGTGATTCTGTAGTAAGTATAAATACCCTTTGCTCCATCCACCAGCTCCTGCATGCAGGCATTCACTGGGAACCTACTAGTCACCCACGACCGGGAATCAGCGAGGCCATCTTTGTCTTATCCCTGGTCCTCTAATGTTAGCCTCCCATTTTATCCTGAGCTCAGTAGCACCCCTCAGTAGGGAGGGGTTCTATGCAAATCCTCGTGGTGCACCCAGCATCCCTCCCATCACTGGACACTCTCCACCACTCCATTCTAGCTCATCCCTGCCCTGGTATCTTTAATTTTTTTTGTTGTTTATTGAAGATAGATTTTATTTTCTCACACAGTCTATCCCCATTACAGGTTCCCCTTCCTCTCTACCTCCCAACTACTTCTAATCTCCTCTCCCATCTGTATCAACTCCGTTTCTGTCTCTCACTAAAAAATTGGCAAACAGATTTCTAAGTGAGAAATATAAAATAATATAATAAGATTATCAGAATTGAACAAATCAAACAGCTAGAAAGAAAAGAGCCCAAGAAAAGAGAGAAGCACTTTATTTGCACACTCAAAAATCTCATATAAACACTAAACTGAAAGTCACTATATAATCAACTTGCTCATGTTGATTTAGAAGCCCTTGTTTGCTTGGTCTTCCATGCTTCTATCTCTTCCACTCCTTCTGCCTCCTCATCCATAGGTTTCTCTGAGAACTGAGGGGAGAGATTTGATGAAGACATTCCATTTAGGGCTGAGAATTCCAGTCTCTCACTCTCAATATAATGTCTGGCTGTTGGTCTTTCATTTGTTCTCATCTGCTGCTGGAAGAAACTTCTTTGATCGTGAAGCAAGCCAGACACTGATTGACATGTAATAGTAGAATGCCATCAGGAGTATTTCTTCTTTTTTTTTTTAAAAAAAAATTAAATATTTTTCATTTATTTTATATACCAACCAGCTTTTCTCCCTCCTCTCCTCCTGTCTCCTTCCCTTTCCTATCCACCCCCTCCCCATCCACCCCTCCTCCATTTCCACTCAGAAAGTGATAGGTTTAATAAAACACTGATTGGCAAGTAGCCAGGCAGGAAGTATAGGTGGATCAACCAGAGTAGGAGAATTTTGGGAAGAGGAAAGTTTGAAATGCAGTCATTATCCAGAAGCAGGGGAAGCAAGTTGAAAATGCCTTATTGAGAAAAGGTACCAAGCAACATGGCTAAACATAGATAACAATTTATGTTGTAAGAGCTAGTTAGTAATAAGCCTGTACAATATGACAAATAATTTGTAGTATATATAAAACCTTGTGTGTTTATTTGAGACTCAATGTCTGTGGGACCAGGTGAAACAGAAACTTCAGTCTACAGACAGGCCTCCCATGAACTTGCTCAAAGATGGAGAATCAAGTTAAGGCAGGACTGAGCTCCTCCTCTTATGATGAGGAAGGGCCAAGTATTTCAGCATGGGGAACAGGTTACCAAAAACCAATTAAGCACCAGGGAGAATTCCTGCTTTCACGGTTAGAAGTCTTACTAAGATACTAAGCTACACAATTGTCAGACACATGCAGAAGGCCTAGGTCTGTCCCTAGGCTGTTGGTCTCTGGCTGTTGGTCCTGCATCTATTAGTTCCCCCAAGCTCAGGTCAGCTCTCTCTGTGGGTTCCCCCATTATGAATGACCCACCCTGACTGGTACAATTCCTCCTTCCTTTCTTACCCAAGACTCTCAGAACTCAGCACAGTGCTTGTCTGTGGATCTCTGCCTCTGCTTCCATCAGTTATTGGACAGAGTATCTCTGATGGCAATTGAGAAAGTTAACAGTCTTCTTACAGTAGATGGCCAGTTCAGACATTCTCTCTACCCCACTGCTAGGAATCTTAGTTGGGATCATCCTTATGGGCCATTAGGTACATTTTTATTGATATTTTTTAATTAAAAAAATTAAGACTAATTCAGCTTTACCCTAGGTTGCTCGTCTATAAATTTCGGTTCTTGGTCACACAAGGAGTGTCAGATATAGGTTTCATCTTGTAGAGTGGGCCTTAAATCAAAGAAAATATTGGTTGGTTATACCCATAAGATTTGTGCCACCATTGCCCTAGCATATGTGCAGGCAGGACAGTGTAGCTGGGTTGGTTTATATCTCCCTGTACTAAATATGCTAGAACATAGGGTGAAGGCTCTATATAGGCATCAGCTCAACATTTCTGTGTTCAATGAGCTGGATGGGTATGTCTTTAGCAATAGGGCCTCGCCTTCAGTTTGTGGAGAGCAACCTATCGTATTGGCAACAGCCTGCATTATTTGGGGCTTTCCATGGGACTCATTTGGCCAACAACTCTATTAGATATAACCCAATCCCAGACCTAGAAGTTTCACTTGGTGACAAGAGATGGCCAGTTGTGGATCTGTTGCTCTTATTATTTGGCAAATTAAATTTAGAACACCTTCATATAAGTATATACTTTAGAAAGTTTCTACTCCATTAGGTGTTTTGGGATTTCTATTCTGTAAGAAGATACCATGACCCACAGCAATTCCTACAAAGGAAAACATTTTATTGGGCCAGGCTTATGGTTCAGAGGTTTAGTTCATTATCGTCATGGTGGGACATGGTAGCGTGCAGGCAGACATGGTGCTGGAGAAGGAGCTGAGAGTTTTATAGCTAAATCTGCAGGTGGCAGGAAGAAAGAGTGAGCCAGTAGGCTTGTCTTGAGCTTCTGACCTTCCCCCCCCCCCCCCCCAGTGACATACTTCAGCCAGACAAGGCCACAACTATTCCAATAAAATCACACCTCAATAATGCCATTACTTATGAGTCTATGGGGGTCATTTTCATTCAGCCACCCCATTAGGTTTTCATATCCCTCAAATGCCCCTTAATTTATGCTACCTCTCCCTGCATTTTCTTCATCATCCCCGCTTCTTTACCTTTACCCACTTGATCCTCCTGTTTCAGTCCCCAAACCCCATCACCATACATCCATAATTACCTATTCTATTTTCCTTTCCTAGGGAGTCCTGTCTGCTGGCCCTAGTCTCTTTCTCTATACCTAGCCTCTGTGGTTCTACAGATTGTAGCTTTGTCATGATTGCCTTATCAGTTAATATCTACCTAGATACAATCAAACACATATGATATTTGTCTTTCTGAGTCTGAAGTACCTCACTCAAGATGAATTTTTCTAGCTTCATCCATTTGCTTGAAAATTTCATCATGCAGTTTCTTTGAAAGTTCTGAGCAATACTCCATTGTGTAAATGTACATTTTCTTTATCCAGTTTTCTGTTGAGGGACATCTAGGTATTTTCCAATTCTAGCTATCTTGAACAGAGCAGCAGTGAACATGGTTGAGGATGTGTTTTTGTGGCAGGATGAAGTATCATTTTGTGAAATCTCAAAACAGTTTTAAATTTGCATTTCCCTGATGACGGAGGATGTTAAACATTATCTTAAGCATTTTTTGGCCATTTGAGATTTCACTTTTGACAATTCTTTGGAACGGTCCCCCCATTTTATAAATTGAGTTTCTTGTTTTCTTGATGTCTTGGTTTTTGAGTTCTTTATATATTTTGGACATTAGCTCTTTATTGGATGTGTAGCTGGTAAAAATATTTTCTCCAACTGTAGGCTGCTGCTTCATCCAGGTGATGATGCCCTTTGCTGGGCAGAAATCTTCAGATTCATGACTTCTCATTTCTTACTTGTTGATCTTTGTGCTTGCGCTAATGGTGTTCTCAGAAAGTCTTTTCCTGAGCCAATGAGTTCAGAGCTCTTCTGCAGTTTCTCTTCAGTCAGCTTCAGTGTAATTGGTTTTATGTCAATGTTTTTGATCCATTTGGAGTTGAGTTTTGAAAAGGTTGATAAGTATTTATTTGGATTCTTTGACATGCAACCATCCAGTTTGACAAGTACCACTTGTGAAACATGCTGTCAACTTTCCATGATGTATTTCTGACTTGCTTATCAAAAACCAGGTGTCCAGCCGGGCGGTGGTGGCGCACGCCTTTAATCCCAGCACTCGGGAGGCAGAGGCAGGCGGATCTCTGTGAGTTCGAGACCAGCCTGGTCTACAAGAGCTAGCTCCAGGACAGGCTCTAAAGCTGCAGAGAAACCCTGTCTCGAAAACAAAAAAAAAAAAAAAAAAAAAAAAAAACAAACCAGGTGTCCATATGTTTGAAGACTTATGTCTTGGTCTTCTATACAACTTGAAATCATGTAGTAAGTCCAACAGTTTATTATTCAGGATTGTTTTAGCTATCCTGTTTTTTCTTTTACTGTTGTCTTTTATTTTTCTCTTTACCTTTTATTTCATGTTTTTGGTTTTGAAAGACAATGTTTCTTAATGGCTAGCTGTCTGGAATTTTCTATGTAGACTAGGCTAGCCTGAAACTCATAGAGATCTCCCTCCTGAGTACTGGGATTAAAGGAATGCGCCACCATGCCTGCCTTTATTCTTTTTCTTTTTCTTTTTTTTAATGGTTTCTTTTTTTTTCTTTCTTTTTTTTCATGGTTTATTTTTTTATATTTAAAAATTTCCATCTCCTCCCCTCCTCCTCCCCCTTCCCTCCCCTCCTCCTCCCCCTTCCCTCCCCTCCTCCTCCCCCTTCCCTCCCCTCCTCCTCCCCCTTCCCTCCCCTCCCCTCCACCCATACCTCCCCTCCCTCCCTCTCCAGGCCAAGGAGCAATCAGGGTTCCCTACTCAATGTTAAGACCAAGGTCCTCCCAACTCCCCCCAGGTCCAGGAAGGTGATCGATCAAGCTGAGAAGGCTCCCACAGAGCCTGTCCATGCAGAAGAATCAGAGCCCAGCGCCATTGTCCTTTGCTTCTCAGTCAGCCCCCACTGTTGGCCATATTCAGAGAGACGGGTTTGGTCGCATGATCCATCAGTCCCATTCCAACTGGAGTTGGTGCTCTCCCATTAGTTCTGTCCCACTGTCTCCATGAGTGAACGCACCCCTCATGTTCCTGACTTTCTTTCTCATGTTCTCTCTCCTTCTGCTCCTCATCAGGACCTTGGGAGCTCAGTCCAGTACTCCAATGTGGGGCTCAGTCATTTTCTTCATCTATCGCCAGGTGGAGGTTCCCTCACGGTCCTGACTTTCTTTCTCATGTTCTCTCTCCTTCTGCTCCTCATCAGGACCTTGGGAGCTCAGTCTGGTGCTCCAATGTGGGGCTCTGTCATTTTCTTCATCTATCGCCAGGTGGAGGTTCTATGGTGATATGCAAGAAATTCATCAGTATGGCTATAGGAACTGGCCTTTTCAGGCTCCCTCTCCTCAGCTGCCCAAGGGTGTCTCCCTGGAAACCTGGGAACCCCTCTAGGGTCAAGTCTCTTGACAACCCTCAGGTGGCTCCCTAAATTAAGATATATGCTTCCCTGCTCCCAATTCCACTATTGGGAATCTACCCAAGAGATGCCCAATCATTCTACAAAAGCATTTGCTCATCTATGTTCATAGCAGCATTATTTGTAATAGCCAGAACCTGGAAACAACCTAGATGCCCTTCAGTGGAAGAATGGATGAGGAAACTGTGGAATATATACATGCTAGACTACTACTCAGCGGTAAAAAACAATGACATCTTGAATTTTGCATGCAAATGGATGGAAATAGAAAACTATTCTGAGTGAGGTAACCCAGACCCAAAAAGATGAACATGGGATGTACTCACTCATAATCGGTTTCTAGCCATAATTAAAGGACTTCGAGCCTATAATTGGGATCCTTGAGAAGATAAGAAGGTGAACCCCCCAAAAAAGATATAGTAATCCTCCTGGATATTGGAAGTAGACACGATCGCCAGGCAAAAATTGGGAACTTGAGGGTTGGGCGAGACGCGGCCAAGGGAAGATGGGGAGAGAAAAGCGTGAAGGGGAGAATGGGGGGAGTTCGGAGGAATGGGATGCTTGGGATACAGGAAGGGTGGATATGGGAGCAGGGAAGCATATATCTTTTTCTTTTTCTTATGAAGTTGAAGATTGTCTTTTCAAGATCTATGAAAAATTGTGTTGGAATGTTGATGGGGATTGCATTGAATCTTGGATAGTTTTATTCATTTTTTAACAGTTTACTTTTTCATGGTTTTTAAAAGAGATTTATCACTTCTTCTTTAAAGACTTCTTTCTTTCATCTTCATAAAGTTAGTTTTAAGGTTATTTTCTTGTGTTTCAGCTGTGTTAGAATATCTAGGGCTTTCTGTAGTAGGCTAGCTGGGCTTTGGTCGTGACATATTGCCCTGGTGATTGTTGATTGTGTTCTCATGCTGGCCTCTATGTAGCTGGCTTTGGGGTAATTATACGTCTAGGTGATGATTTCTGAGTTTTTGTTGGATAGGTGTTTTGCTTCTTGGTTTATGTTTATTCTCTAGTATTCTGGTCTGTGTGACTGGTGATTGAGTAACTCTATCTAAGTTGGGGGCTGCTCTTCTGTGTTCTGGCTCTCCACTCTGGAAGAGGCACTCTACAAGCGCAGAGGCTACACAGGCTGCCAGAACTCCGGGTATGCTGCCCACGTTCCCTACCCTCACTCTTGGCTCCCTCCAACCTATCCCTAATCCAAGTACCCCTCCTAATTCATGTCTGTAAACTCTTTTGAAGGGTTCTAAGGCATATACCTATGAGTAAGTAAAACAAATCCACATAGTTACATTGCCTTGCTAATTTTTAATCTAAACTCTAGTTGTAGTTTTTCTATCAAACTATTCAAATGGACCTTTTTAAACCTATTGATCCTGCAGTCCCTCTTCCATGTTCAGTTTAGGATTAGACTTTTATTACTGTTAGCACTTGTGTCTTTGCTTCCTTGGTACTGGCAGAAGGTTGCTGCAGGTTTCTGCAGAACACAACACCTGTCTGCGCTCTATGCGCTACCATACAGTTCGCGAGCTTCGGGCAAGGGGCTGGAGGTTGAAACATACAAAGACACACACAGACAGAGAGACAGACCTCTAGTCACTGGTAAGAAGTCCTTTATTCAATAGCACCATGGAGGCTAATATATCCAACAGTCAAGTGGGCCAACAGGTGAAAACCTTATCCTCTGATCCTCAAGGCCAAGGCAACACGTGCTCATGAAGCAGAGCTGGTAAACAACTTTGACACAGCTTTCAGTAACTCAAATCAGAAGGAAAGTAAAGATCTTTAGCAGGGAAGAGCAGCTGGAGGCCAGGACTCCAAATGGTCCCAACAGGTTTCACCTGAGGGTTCTCCAATTTCCCTGCTCCTCTTCTGGGAGTCCTTTCTTCAGACAGATAAATCTGACAGACTTTAGAAATTGCCTGGTTTTCATACAACTCTTCACAGATTTAACTGATTTACAAAAGTCACTCCTGATTTAGACCTGACAGCGTGAGTCTATTTCTGTAGCTAAAGAGGCTTAGAGACCAGCATACAGTAAAAATCCCTGAAGTATCAGAAGGTCTCAATACCATACTTCATTTTATTACTTAAAAGTTGCTTGATACTGAGCTTAATTTTTTATAGCATATTTGTGTATACCTTCTAGCTAACATTCAGGTTCAGCTGGACTTGGTACTGGTTGCTTGTGATTCCAGTTACTTTGGAGGCTGAGGGAAAAGGATCCTTTGGAGACCAGGACTTGGCAGCCAGTCTGAGCAGCATAGTGAGAATCCAGCTAAAAACCATGAAGCATGAAATATCTTCCAGTCTAACTCAAATTTATTCTCAAGAGCGGATGGAATGTAAGTGATGGAAGTTTATAGATAGAAAATGTAAGATTCTAATTTTCTTTCTGAATTTGGTTTTTGCTTGGACTCACACAAACCTTGCAAAAGATTTGAATGTTGTTTGTCATTGATCCTTTACCATGTTTTTTTTAATGCCTCCCGTATTCTTCAAATGTACTGCCTTGTGTGATTCCATTATTCTTTAAGTATTCAAAATGAAATTTGCCAGATAACTTTATTTATTTAAAAGGTTGTATTTACTAGGTTAAAGTGTCTAAACCATTTTAGTGGAAATGTGTAGGGCTTTTTTATTGTTTTATTAGGTTCTTTGATAAGCTTAAAAAGCACAGTTATAATGCAGTTGCTTTGTGTTTGCTTTACACAATTTTCATCATGTTATTAGTTACTATGAGATAGATTAGTCAGAAGTTTCATATCTACATGGAGACTTACTTGTTATTTTAGTAATTATTTTTAATTTTTTAAAAATGTGAAATGGTTTTATTTTTTTACTTTTTAATTATTTTTTTAAAGAAAACAATCTTTTTTCATTTTACACATCAATCCCAGCTCCCACACCCTCTCCTCCTCTCATTCTCTCCACCTACTCCCAACCCGACCCCACATCCATTCCTAATAGAGTGTAAAGCACATTGCCTAAATAGCCTGTGGGAGTTGTCCTGACCCTCTCTGGGGAGAAGTCAGTGTTTGGCAGGCTTTTTTTAAAGGTGGTGTCCTGCCCAAGGCAATTCTCAGGGGGAGGGGGCCTGAGATGGAGATTTCTGCTTCATTGGCACTCCATTGGTGCCCCAAGGATGAATGCCAGGGGCTGGAATGATGCCCTTAACTTATTATTACATTCTAGACTCTTTGGATATAGGGGTGTTAGAGGGCTGGGGTCTCATTTTCAATCAAACAGGGAAAACTAAATACTATTGTTCTGCTAGAGTAACAAAGCAATAAAATGATACTCAACAATACTTGGCTATACCCATAGATCAGTGCCTCTCACAGCCATCATTAGGGAATGTTCCTCTTGCAACAGATGGAAACCAATATACAGATCTACAACTAGACAAAATGGAGAGAGTGAGATACTTTGGAACACTCAGTCCTAAATGGGATGTCTTCCCAAATACTGCTCCCTGCTTCAGGGGTCAAGGAGCTATGAAGAAGAGTAGGCAGAAAGATTTTAAAATATAGGAGGTATGAAAGACTCTAAGGAAACAGTGACCTCTAGACATCATAGGACTGATGTACACACGCACTCACACAAACTGTGGCAGCATGTTCAGGGATGTAGATTTGTATTTTAAAAAACAAAGCTTGCAATATCAAAAAAGTAAAACAACCAGCCATAGGTTCTTACCTTGCCCTCAGTCTGAAAATGGTGATCCTGCCTCCAGGAAACCTCAGAATGAGACTGAGAGCTGTCTCATCCCATCTTAAAATTCTCTCTAGTTCTGGGATAAAGGTATACATCACTACCCCTGGTTTCTATGGCAAGTTAGTGTGGCTACTGGGAATAATGGTGGGTGTCATTTGGGATACTGGAATTAAATGGGTGTGTTATTGTTGCCTAGTCTCTAATCTGGCAAGTGTGACTGTTTTACTTTTCTGATCTTCAGGCAAACTTTATTTATTAAAATACAAATGCAATGCAATTTGTGGTCCCAGTGATGAGAGGGGGAAGTGAACACAGGCTCCCACCCCTAACAAAGAAGCTATCTGCAATAGATCTTGCAAAATAAAAATTAGTTTTCCAATGGAGTACCACTGAGAATATTAACCACACCTCAGAATAGGACCCATCCCCAGCAGTATCTGATGATAGACACACAATGAACTCAATGCTATTTTTTGTAAACTTTTTGTCTTATATTACTTCATTTGGGAACTTTTTGTCTTATTAATCTCTTTCTTGCATTTTGATGTGGGAGTCCCCTCACCTCTGTGTGCTGCCACTACCATTAATGAATAAAGAAACTGTCATGGCCTGTTGATAGGGGCAGAACTTAGGTAGGCAGGGAAGACAGAACTGAATGCTGGGAGAAAGAAGGGCAGAGCCACAGTGAGATGCTGTGGAGCCACAGCCAGAGTCAGACATGCTGAATCTTCTTCAGGATTGCCTTATCTGTTGGAAGTCATAAGTCAGGGTCAACACAGCACCAAATACAGCATTGTGATGAACTCTGAACTATTGGAACAAGCAGATAGCAGTGAAATCTCCTTTTCTTCTACGGCCAAAGGGTCACAAAAAGAAATATTTGCATACAGAATAAAGACAATGTCTGGCACATCAGTATCTTTCAGTATGAACACTGTGATTGTATTTCCAATATCAGTTCAAAAGACTACTTTTGAGTGACTATTATTGCTTACAACCATGTTTCTTCTTTCCAACATTTTTTTTTTTTTTTTTTATTTGCAATATTGTTTGGCCAATAGCTTAAGCATATTTCTGGCTAAACTTATATTCTAAACTAACCCATCTCTATTATTCTGTATATTGCCATGTGTCTATGGCTTACCAGCTAAAGTTCCCAGCATCTGTCTCAGGCAGCAGATCTATAGCTTCTCCCTGACTTTGCCTTCTTTCTCCCAGCATTTAGCTTAGTTTCCCCCCAACCCACTGCCTAGCTCTGTTCCCCTATAGCTCTGCTATAGGCCCAAAGCTGTTTCTTGCTGTTCTTAGCACTGGTAACTTACTCAATATGATGGATATAAGGCACAATCTTGTGCCCTCTTAACTATTGAGCCATCTCCTCAGTCCCAAATTCTGGTAACCACATTACACATTCCCCTTGAGTTTTCCTTAAACATCCACACATGGCAAACAATATACTATATTTGCCTTCCCCGCAAGCAATGTTTTAATTTTTTTATAATTTTAAATAATAAAATTTATAATTTTAGTAATTATTTTAGAGCTGCTGATTAAGGTAGAGTTTCCCATATGTGACATACAATCAAAAATAGTAATTAAGGGTTAAGGCATTCTAGTTAGGATTGTTGTGTTTAAATACTGGCTTAGTTACTTTCTAGCAGTGGGGCCTTGTAAAATTTTTAAACATGAAAGGATTTTGCTTTATCATCTACAAATACTAATGCTAATAATGCTAATCACATTGTGTTATAGAACTCTGTGGATTAAAGATAATTATACATACTCTATTATAGACTACTTTTCATCCCTTTGGATATGCATTGGTCTTTGTTGTAACTTAACTAATAATGCTCTTAACCGCTTAGCCATCTCTCCAGCCCCCCACACACCTCTTTAACAGCACTTCTACTACCACCACCACCATCACCACCGCCATCAACAAAAGAATGGGAGTCGACAATCATTGGTCATTGATATTGCTCAGTATCAATGTTCTCAATTCCCTAGTAAAAAGACACAGACTAACAGAACAGATCTAAAAACAGGATTCCTCTTTCTGCTGCATACAACAAACACATTTTAATATCAAAGATAGACATCACATTAGGATAAAGGATTGGAAAAAGATTTTCCATGCAAATCGACCTAAGAAACAAGTTGGTGTAACCATTCTAATATCTGACAAAATAGACTTCAAACCAAAACTAATCAGAAGAGATAAGGAAGGACCCTTCACACTAACTGAAGGAAAAATCCATCATGAGAACTTTTCAAATTTTAGTGTCTACGACCCAAAAACTAGGGAACCCAATTTTGTAAAAGATACTACTGACAGTCCAAGAATCTGGGAATAACCCACCACAAAAAACAGGACTTAAGGAAACTAAAAATTTATTTAGAAAAACTTATCAGGGAGACAACAGTGTTCAGGCTCGAAACCACATTTCCAAGGCAGGAGCAGCAGCTAGGTTTCTTGTTTGTTGTATTTGTTTATTTGTTTTAATTAAATTTTTTCCAATTATTTTACATACCAAACAGTTTCTCCTCTCTGCTCTCTTCCCATTCTCTCTCCCTCTATCTCCTCTATTCACCCCACCTTTGACAGGCCTCCCATGGGAGTCAACAAAGCATGTCATATCACGTTCAGACAGGACCAAGCTTCTCCCCCTGTATCAAGGCTGGGTTAGGCATCTCAGCATGATGAATAGGTGCCCCCAAACCATCTAAAGTGCCAGAAACATATCATGATCCTACTTCTAGGTGCTCCAGACAGAGGAACTAAATGGGTCTCATGTAGGCTCCCTAGTTGTTGGTACAGAGTCCATGAAGTCCCATTAGCTCAGGTTAGTTATCTCTGTGGGTTTCCACATCATGATATTGACCCCCTCTTGTTTATATAATTCCTCCATCCTCCCATCAACTGGACTTCCAGAGCTCAACCCAGTGCTTGGCTGTGGATCTCTACATTTGCTTCCATTACTTAATGGATGAATACTCTCTGTTGACAATAAGGGTAGTTATCAATCTGATTACAGGGGAAGGCCAGTTCAGGAACCATCTGCACTGCTGCTTAGGGTCTTAGTTGGGATCATTTTTCTGGATTACTGTGGGTTTTCCTAGCACCAAATTTCTCCCTAATCCCAAAATGGTCCCCTCTGCCAAGGTATCTTTTGTAACTGTCCCCTTCATTGCACCCCCAAGTTGACCAACCTCATCGTCATGTTGGCCTCACCCAATCTCCTTTCCTGCACCAGCCCCCAATTTACCCAGGAGATCTTATATATTTCCCCTTCGGAGGGAAATCTGTGTGTTTCTTTTAGGGTCTTCCTTGTTACCTTGTTTCTCTGAGGCTGTGGATTGTAGCCTGGTTATCCTTTGCTTTACATTTAATATCCACTAGTGAGTAAATACCATGTTTCTTTTTCTGGGTCTGGGTATATTACTCAGGATGATTTTTTCTAGGTCTTTCCATTTTTCTTCAAATTTCAAGATGTCGTTTTTTTTAATGCTGAATAATACTCCACTGTGTAAATGCATCACATTTTCTTTGTCTATTCTTCAGTTAATGGGTATCTAGATTGTTTCTAGGTTCTGGCTATTATGAATAATTCTGCTATTATTATAACTGAACAATTGTCCTTGTGGTATGTTTGAGCATCTTTTGATATATGCCCAAGATTGGTATAGCTGGGTATCAAGGTAGATTAATTACCAATTTTCTGAGAAACTGCCATACTAATTTCCAAAGTGACTGTACAAGTTTGTACTCCCCGTACTCCATACCTTATCCAACATAGGCTGTTCTTAGCATTTTTGACTTAAGCCATTCTGACAGGTGTAAGATGGTCAATTATTTTGATTTGCATTTCTCTGATATCTAAGGATGTTGAAAAATTCTTTAAGTGTTTCTTGGCTATTGAATTTTTTTCATTGAGAATTCTCTATTTAAATCTGTACAACATTTTTAATGGGGTTATTTGGATGTCATTTTCTTGAGTTCTTTATATATTTTCGAGATCAGTCCTCTGTCTGATATGGGGTTGGTGAAGATCTTTTCCCATTCCTTAGGTTGCTGATTTGTCTTATTACAATGTCATTTGCCTTACGGAAGCTTTTCAATTTCAAGAGGTCCCATTTATTCATTGTCACTCTCAGTGTCTTTGCTACTGGTGTTAAATTCAAGAATTTGTGTCCTGTGCCAATGTGTTCAAAGCAATTTCGCACTTCCTCTTATATCAGTTTTAGTGTAACTGGATTTAAGTTGATGTTTTTGATCCACTTGGACTTAAGTTTTGTGCAGGGTGATAGATATGGATCTATTTTCATTCTTCTATGTAAGAATATCCAGTTATGCCAATACCATTTGTTGAAGATGCTTTTTTCCATTGTAAAGTTTTGGCTTCTTTGTCAAAAGTCAGATGTTCAGAAGCTTGTGGATTTACACCACTTCTTCAGTTTGATCCCATTGATCCACCTCTCAGCTTTTATTCCAATACCAAGATCTTTTTTTTTTTTTTGATCACTATAGCTCTATAGTAGAGCTTGAAGTCAGGGATAGTAATAATAATAGTAGTAATAAATAGAAGTTCCTTTATTATAACAGGATTGTTTTGGCTATCCTGGGTCTTTTGTTTTTCCAAATGAAGTTGAGTATTGCTCTTTTGAGATCTGTGAAAAATTGTGTTGGATTTTGATAGGGATTACATTACATTTGTAGATTGGTTTTGGTAGGATGGCCATTTTTACTCTGTCAGTCCAACTTATCCACGGGCCTGGGAGATCTTTCCATTTTCTGATATCCTATTCAGTGATTTAAAGTTCTTGTCATACAGGTCTTTCACTTGTTTGGTTAGAGTTACTCCTAAGATATTTTATGTTGTTTGTAGCTATTGTAAAGGATGTTGTTATCTGATTTCTTTCTTAGCCCATTTATCATTTGTTTATAGTAGGGCTACTGAGATTTTTGAGTTAATCTTGTATTCTGCCACATCACTAAAGGTGTTTATCAGCTGTAGGAGTTCCCTGGTAGAATTTTTGGGGCCATTTATGTATACTACCATATTATCTTCTAATAAAAGGGGTCATTTCTTCCTTTACAAATTGTATCCCCTGATCTCCCTTTATTTTCTTATTGCTGTAGCTAGAACTTTGAGTACTATATTGAATAGATATGGAGAGAGTGAATAGTCTCATCTTGTTCCTGATTTTAGTGGAATTGCTTTAAGTTTCTCTTGATTTAATTTGATGTTGACTGTTGTCTTGCTGTGTATTCCCTTTATTATATTTAGGTATGCTCTGATCTCTCCAGAATCTTTACCATGAAGAGGTAGGTTTTTTTTTGTCAAAGGCCTTTTCAGCATATAATGAGATGATCATATGATTTTTTATTTCAATGTTTTTGTTGTGGATTATATTGAAAGACAGATTTTCATATGTTGAACCTCTGAATCTCTGGGATGAAGTCTACTTGATCATGGCAGATACTTTTTTAATGTGATCTTGGATTTGATTTGCCAGTATTTTATTGAGTATTTTTTGCATCAATGTTCATGAGGAAGTGAAGAAGGACGCTTAAAAGAAATCCGACACTAGCTCAGAATTGAGAAATAGATGGTTATTTATCTTAGGGGTAGACTCACAAATCAGAATCCTCTACTTGAACAGAGATCAGAAACCGAAATCCACAACTGGATCAAAGAGGCTGGATGCAGGCTTTATATCAACATATATAGTATAAGAGGCCACGCCCCAGTGAGCAGTTAACTACTAGACTTCCTACAGTAAGGAAGATAGGTCTGTAATTGCCTCTTTGTGTGATTTGGGTATCAGGGTAACTGTGGCATAATAAAAAGAATTTGGAAATGTTTCTTGTGTTTATATTATTTGGAACAGTTTGAGTAGTATTAGTATTATTAGTTCTTCTTTGAAATTCCGACAGAATTCTTAGAAATTCTGTGCTGAAACAAATGGCCCTGGATATTTTTTGGTCGAGACTTTCATTGACTCTATTGCTGTAGGCATTACAAAGCTATTTAAATTGTTTATCTGGTCTTGATTTAATGTTTGAATGTTGTACCTATCAAGAAATATGTATATTTCTTTTATATTTTCCAATTTTGTGGAGTACAGGTTTTTTGAGTATGCCCTAATGATTTTCTGGATTTCCTCAGTGTCTGTTGGTATGTCCCTCTTTTCATTTCTGATTTTGTTAATTTGGATATTCTCTCTCTGCCTTTTGGCTAGTTTGAAAAAAAATGGTTTGTCTTTCATGTTGATTTTTCTCAAAGAATCAATTCTCTGTTTCATTGATTCTTTGTATTTTTCTGTTGGTTCAAATCTTTGTTTCAACCTGGAGTTTTGATTATTCCCTGCCATCTACTCATCCTGGATGAGTTTGCTTGTTTTTGTTCTAGAGCTTACAGGTGTGCTGTTAAGTCCCTAGTGTGGGGTTTCTTCAAATTCCTTATGTGGGCACTTAGTGCTATGAACTTTCCTCTTAGCACTGCTTTCACAGTGTTCCATAGGTTTGGGTATGTCATACATTCATCCATGTAGAATTCTAAGAAGTCCTTAATTTTTTTCTTTCTTTTTTTTTTTTGTCTCAGGGGTAATTCAATTGAGCATTGGTCAATTTCCATGAGTTTGTAGGTTTTTTGCAATTAGTGCTGCTGTTAAATTCTAACTTAAACCATGGTGATTCAATAAGACATAGGGGGTTATTCTTCATTTATTTTATATTTATTGAGGTTTCCTTTATTACTGAGTATGTGGTCAATTTTAGAGAAAGTTCCATGAGGTGCTGAGAAGAAGGTATATTCTTTTGTTTTGTGTGAAATTTTCTGTAGATATCTATTCAGTCCATTTGAGTTATAACATCTACAAGTTACTTTGCTTCTTTGTAAAGTTTCTTTCCTGCAGACTTTTCCATTGGTGAGAGTGGGTGTTGAAGTCTTCCACCATCAATGTGTGCGGCAGGAGATGTGGTTTAAACTTTACTAATGTCTCTTTTGCAAATGTGGTGTTATTGGAACCTTTGTATTTTGGGCATAAATGTTTAGAATTGAGATTTCTTTTTGATGGATTTCTCCTTTGATGAGTGTGAAGTGTCCATAATTTTTGTTTGAAGTCTATTTTGTTAGATATTAGAATAGCTACACCAGCTTGCTTCTTAGGTCCATTTTATCGGAAAAATCTTTTGCCACCCCTTTACTCTGGGGTAATATCTGTCTTTGATGTCGAGGTGTGTTTCTTATAAGCTGTAAAAGGATGAACCCTGTTTTCATATTCAGTCTCCTAACCCATCTCTTCTTTTGGTGAATTGAGTCTATTGATATTAAGGATGTTAATGACAAATGATTGCTACTGTACTGTTATTTTTTGGTTTGGGTAGTGGTAGTAGACTTGTGTGTGTGTTTCTCTTTGAATCTTGCTGGTTTAAGATTATCTATTACCTGTGGCTTTGTGGATGTAGCTAGCTTCCTTGAGTTGCAGTTTTCCTTCTAACACTTTTTGTAGGGCTAGATTTGTGGATAGGTATTGTTTAAATCTACTTTAGTCATGAAATATCTTGTTTTCTCTGTTTATGATTGAAAATTTTGCTGGATATGGTATTCTGGGATGGCATCTATGGTCCTTAGAGTCTGCAAAATATCTGTCTGGGACCTTCTGGTCTTTAATGTCTCTCTTTCATCTCTTGTATTCTGTTGGTGATGCTTGTATCTGTAATTTCTGTGCAATTTCTGTGTAAAATCTGTGTAATTTTTCAGTGCAGCTGAAAGACAAGAAAATGAGCATAAATGATATATGAAGATGATAGAGGCTCTTAAAGTGGTAATGAAAAAATCCCTTAAAAATGAGAAAAGGACAAGCAAAAAAAAATTGGAAGAAATCAATACATCTTTTAAAGAAAACACAGAAAGGCAAGTAAAAAGAAATAAACAAATGGGTGACGGAAACAACTCAAGACTTAAAAATTGAAATAGAAACAATAAAGAAAATACAAATTAAGGGAATTCTGAACAGTATGCTTTATTTGCATGTGGCAGCATAGCCAGTCCCATAATACAGATGGGAGCACAACACCTAATTATCATATGGATGGCAGGGGGAGAACATTTGCAGGGAACTGTGTTACAGGTCACACTTAAGCTAAGTGAGGCATCCAAGCTCAGAGAAAGCATCCAGTAAGATCAGACAAAGAGCCAGAAGCCCTGCTGTGGCAAGGGAGTCTTCTATTTTGCACTAAAATTAGAGAACTGTCTGGACAAGGTGGATTGCATCCTTAAACAGCAGGGCCTTTCAACAGAACTGGATACTTTTCTCAATAGGCACAAGTTGCCAAATTAAACCAAGATGAGATAAACAATTTACTGAGACCTATAACCTCTAGTGAAATAGTAGCAGTCATTAAAAGTCTCCCAATCTGCTGGCCAAAGGGGCTTCACGTGAATCTCTAAACAACCCAGGCGGTTGCAAAGATGATAGGTTTCTTTCTGCAAACTGGCAGCAAGGCCTCATTGCTGAAGACAATACTTACAGAACTCATTAAAGATGGAGATATTGAGCTGGTGCATACATACAACCTTTACTCCTATATTCTTGAGTCTTAGATATTGGAAGTTACTCTGTAGGCTCTCAATGAAGAAGTGTAAAAATAAGCCACTCACAAACCCTTAATCTACAGCAGTGTACATCCTAAAAGATATGGTAGGGTAGTGGTGACACAATGCTTGTGGGAGTAACCAACCAATAACTGATTTGACTTAAGTCCCACCCCATGAGATGAAACCCATACCTGACATTGCTTGGGTGACCAAGATCCTGAGACTAGACAGCCAAGGGACCTCCACTAAAACAAAATAATGTTGATATAAACGGTAGCAACATAATGACTTCTAATGATATTCCGCTATAGTAATAGATCAGTGCCTTGTTTAGCTATCATCAGAGAAACTTCCTTCTGCAGTAGATGGGAATAAATATAGAGACCCACATCCAGATATCACTCAGAGAGCAAGAGACCTTGGAACATTCAACAGTAAATGGAAATGCTCCATCAAATCCTTCCCCTTTGAGCTCAAGGAAACCTGTGGAAGAGGAGGCAGAAAGAATGTAGGCAGCAGAGGGCTGATAGTACTCAAGAAAACAAGATCATATGCCCTCACAGAGAATGCATCAGCAGGCACAGTGTCTGCAATGGTCTGTACCAGGTCCTCTGTGCTTAGATTATGGCTTCCAGATGAGTGTTTTTATGGGATTCTTGAGTGTGTGGGGGAATGGATCTTTGAGTTTGTGCCCTCTCTTGGGCTCTTTTTCTTCTTTTGTTCTGTATTGTCCAACTTCAATGTGATAGTTTTTGTTTTATTTTTACTATATTTCATTTTGTTGCTTTTTAAAAATGAGTGATTGAATGAATGAAAACCTACCCATTAGGGTAAAAGTTAACAACTGAACTGTGACCTTTACCCGCTGGAAGAGGGAAGATTAGTTTTCTCTAATGGAGTGACACTGGGTGTATCAAAATACTCCAGGACAGGTCTCATGTTCAGAAGTAGTTGACCAATATATAGAAGATTCCCAAAACAAAAACCCAACATATTTTTGTGTTCCAGTTTGGAGGTTTATGGTTTGTTTATTTTTGGGATATGGTTTTACCTTGTTTTCTGGTTTTAGAGGGATTTGTTGTTGTATTTGATTTTTGTTTTCTTTTAAAGAAAGAACTTAAGTTAGGTGGGTAGGGACCAGAAGAGAACTTAAGTTAGGTGGGTAGGGACCAGGAGAGGACTTAAATTAGGTGGGTGGGGACCAGGAGAGAATTTGCAAGGACTTGGAAGAGGGGAAGACCATGATTAAAATGTACTTCAACTTAAAAATTGTTAAATAATGAAAATGTAACAAACTCCAAATGTATAAGATCGCTAGTGCTATGTATCTAGAGATATTTGAAGTTTTAAAATTGGTAGTCACTTTAATAACACATTTAGTACTTCACAGACTAAGTGGGAGATGATGAAATCTTTCATAACCACATCTTCACTTGGGTGAAATACCTTTCAGTGACAGCTTTCCTACTTGCTCTCTGTGGCTTCAGATGTTTTTCAATTTTTTGAAAATCTAATCACTTTGCTGTCTTACACTGTGATCTTTGTCTTAGCGTTGGTCTCTGTAGCCTAATAGAATATTATTACTTTTGTATTTCCTCAACGACATAGAAAAGTACATACTCACTTTCTAAGAAGCATAACCATTGGGGTATAGCTGTTTACTTCAAGAGGTCATTGAAAAAAATATTGTGTGGCTCCCTTTAACCTGAAATCTATATCAGATTGGTTTCAAATATTTCAGACTTTTAGAAACACATTTATTCCACAAGACACAGTATATCTATAATGTACATATGACATACTGCATGCTGATATGATGGCATGAAAGAAAATGATATTTTGACAGAAACATTTTTAATTAGTTGTCTTAATAAAAAACAGCTACAGTTTTATGTCCTTCTCAACAGTCTCTAGTTCAGCACCCAGAAGACAACCAACAGGAAAGTCAGGGCTCCTTGCCATCTGGACACCATGATATCTAATGTTGGCTGAGTAAACTTCCCTAATGAGCTTCAGAGATTTAATGACAAATTTTCTATTTTTGTGCTTTATGATAGAAAGTTTTTTTCTAAAGGGAATGTACAGCAAAGAGTTCAAATAAATAATTAAGAGGAAGTTAAGGAGTGGTTAATTCCTCATTGTCAAAGGGAGAATAATTAAGGCCAACCAGTTGATTCTACCATCATAGATGAACCCTTCAATGATCTTTTTTGATTTAAAATAAAGCAGGAGTATATTTCAAAATTGTCAGAGATTTAGTCATTTATAACCAGCAAAGACTGGCTGTTTAATCATATGATATTGAAAATTTATAATGTTTTGAGGTACTATTATAATTTATAACGTTTTGATTATAGTTATAATTGTTTATCCAATAAAACTAGTCATTGTAAATGATTTATTCAAATTAGACAGATTTCTCTCTCACTCTCTCTATGTATGTGTGGGTGTGGGTGTGTGCATGCACACCCATACATCATGTATGCATTCTCATTTAGAAAATTTTCAGGTTTGAAAAAATTGGAGGAACTATAAGAAAAATGATAGCATAAAGGTGTCACAAGTAATAAACAAAATATGAAGCTATGAGAGGGTGTGGCCAAGTTACAATCTTTAAAAGTTATTCAGAAAGGCAGACCCTATGTGTACTACTTTAACCTGTGGGTCACATAAGAAGGGAACTTGGACTTGCCGTGTTTCTCTCTTAAGATATTTCACACAGGCTGTCTAAAATACAAAATCCAAAAGTTTTGGATTTTTTTGGAATTATTTCCTGAGTTTCATACTCAATGTGTGCTTTTCTTCTGCATAAGCACAGATGCTGGTGGTTTTCAGACATGTCCTTGCTTTCTGCAGTTCATATGTTACAGGGGGAAGCAAAAATCCTCCACTGAAGCATCAAATGGGATGGAGAGGAGCTGTCAGCCATGGCAGATTAACACATTGCCAAGACTTGGATTTCTTTTATTAATCCTTCTTGTGGTAAGTAAACACAGCATTCTTTGACAGTGTTGTGCATCCAGTCTGGATTAGATATTAAACCATGCACTAATCTATTTTAGGGGGAGAACTTTTGTTCAACTTTGGCTGCCTGCATGTGATGTTTGTTCTGCTGCATAGCTGAACCACCCAGTGAATGGTTGACAAAGCTTGTTCTATCTTTCTGTCTGAGGATTATTCCTTGTACCCGAAAACTATCAAGCCACTAGTCTTCTACCAGTACTGATTATCATTAATACGGATACTCTTTCAGGCCCCAAAGTGCATAACACTGTGTGCCAACTTTAGAGCACAGAACAGTTCTTAATCCAGGAATAACCTCAGTTTAGCTGATTTATGCATTTGCTCTAACTTTCCCAGACAGACTCCACTGTGCTTCTACTTGCTCTCAGGGCTTTCTCTCAGGAAGTTCCTCAGGAATAATGGGGAGCTTTCTTCACTGCTATGTGGCTCCCAGGCCCCTATTACCTTATGTTCAAAAGAATCTCTACTCTACATCCTGGATCTAGTTTAATTTCTCACCATGCATATTTATTTACTTTGAGAATAATTAAAGCTATAATTTGAATCATTGCCACTGTTTTGCTTACCTTTCATAAACCATAAGGAGTGAACTTTAAGCAGAATCAAAAGTATTTTTAAAACATTGGAATTAAAATATAATTACACCATTCTACTCCCTTTTTTCTCTCCTTTCTAACCATTCCCTTTCCCTTCTCAATTGTATGGGCTCTATTTCTTTCTTTCTTTTTCTTTTTTTTTTTTGGTTTTTCGAGACAGGGTTTCCCTGTAGTTTCTAGAGTCTGTCCTGGAACTAGCTCTTGTAGACCAGGCTGGCCTCGATCACAGAGATCCGCCTGCCTCTGCCTCCCGAGTGCTGGGATTAAAGGCGTGCGCCACCACCACCTGGCTATGGACTCTATTTCTTAAATTCTTGAAGTATATATCAACACATATATCTCAAAATTACATGTACAATATACATATATGTATTACTAAATATATAAATACAACCTGTTCAGTCTGTATAATCTTACCTGTATGTTTATGATTTCAAAACTGAGCACTTGGTACTAGATAACAAATTTAGGGGCTTTTCCATGGGGAAGACTATTTCTCCTGTTATCAGCATTTTTTAGTTGCCTATAGTTCTTTGTATAGGGTTGAGGTTCCGTGAGATTTCCCCCTTCCATGCTAGTCTGTCTATTGGTTTTATCCTCATTTGAGTCTTATTTAGGAAGTCATGTTGATGAGACTTCATGGGTGTGGTTTCCTCTGACACTTCTAAGAGACAAAATGTCATTAAAACTCCCTGCTCCTCTGGTTTTACAATCACACCTACCTCTTCAACTATGATCTCTGTGCCTTAGTTGCAGGAGTTGTGTTGATGATGCATCAGGTGCATCTGGGAACCACACAGTTGCTTGCTCTTTGGATTTTTATCAGTCATGTTTTTTTTTTTTTTTTAAGATCTCTGTCCACATCAAAGGAGGAGATTTTGCTTTGATGAGGAGGAGAAACCTACACTTCTTTTTGGGTATAAGGATAGATATGTAGAATACAGTTAGGAATTACCTTGGTTTAGTAAAATGGAAGTTACAGGGTCTCTCCAAGATTCACTATTTCATTAGCACCAGGCAGTTGGCTAGGTTTCTAATACCAGGAATAAGTTCCCTCCTATTGAGTAATCCTTGAGTCCAGTTAGATGGCTGTGAGGTTACTGCCATGGTGTATTTGCCACTACTGAATCTTGAGAGCTATGGTGTCATGCTGGTCATTGTTGTATTTCATGCATATTATAGTTGTGTGTGGTTATTGGTTTCTTTCATCCCTTAGAAGGTTTCAAGGTGTTATCAGGGGGAAAAAAAACCCCTCAGAATCAGAAGGGATCCTCCAGGTCCTGTGTACAAAATACGTGGTGTCTTAATTAAGAAATTAAGACTCTGTAAGGCAATCAAAGGGATCAGCAATAGCTTACACTTTGGGAGTTCCTTGGACCATTATCATCAACAGCTCAAAAGGGGACTTGTTTTCTCTGGCCTTGGCGTTTTTGTTTGTTTGTTTATTTTGGACAGCCTATTGCTCTTGGAGAAATAATCAGTTTAATGAATGAAGAAGCTGAGAATGATCTTTCAATTATGGCAAAGAAAAGTTGCACAACAGAATTCTCTACATTCTGATTATTTTGAAGGTTCACATTCTTCCAATTTTGTTCTTAAGTCTAGAGATTAATAAAATAATAGAAAAATTTAAAGACCAAGTAAACATTTAGTGATGCAGCTCAATGCTAGAGTGTATTGGGGAAAATATATGTGTGTGTGTTGGTGGGGGGAATTCACACCTGATCTTAATACTTGGAACGCAGAGACAAGAATGTTGCTATGATTGTAAAGCCAGCCTGGGCTGCTTAGGAGACTCTATGACATTATCTTTTTTTTAAATCCCAAATTTAAGTTGGGATACAGAAATTCTAATTTAAGCATTCTTTCATTGCCTGCTTAGTTTTGGTTGAATTTATAATAAGAATCTGAGAAAAGGCAAATAATCAGAAATTTTAACTTAAAATATTGAAAAAAGAAATCCCATGAAATTCTAAGATTTACACCTACCATGATAATATTCATGGGTAGGTGCTTAACTCCCTAATTTTACAAACAATTCTTGATTGTCAGAGTATAAAGTCAAACTATATTAGATTATACATATATTCTGATTGGAGTACAAAAGCTGCTTGCTAGTCATCTATGAGATGTACAAGCATTCAATAATGTCTTCTTGCAAAAGATCTTATTGCAGTTTGTTTTTTTTTTATTTTTCTCAGCTGTAAATAAAAAGGGTCAAGTAATATCTTCTAATAACTTATAAATCCATCTTTTTTCTTGTTAGGACATGTCACCTAGCACTTTTTGATTATATGTTCTCAGATAATAGCTGGGGCAGATTGACCAAAAGAGAGCAATTTCTTTAATCAGGATAACATAATGATTCCATCACAAACTTTAGATAGAGCTATGGATATCATCAATTTTCTTTTTTATCTATTAACAGTGCTATATCTTTAGTGGAATTGAAGACAGGGCCTTCTGCAGGCCTCAGTACAACGTTACAAAAGGCCATAACAATGGCTTTAGAATCACAGCCATCAGTTCTACAATGAATCGAGTTTTCTAGCAACTTAGCCATAACTTGAGGACAGGACCCTGTAAACAACAAGCAGAGATATGTAGGAAAGTGAAGCCTGAATTCTCTACTTGTTGAAGACGCCTCTCTATTCTTGAGTCATTTGGTGGGCATCAGTTTTCAGGCCCATAAAATAGGTAGTTGTCCATGTGCTCTAAGGTGCTTTCTGTATCTAGTGCCCCATGGACAAAGATGCATGGAATCTGGCCACTTTTCACTAAGTGTTGTATGATTATGAAGAATGTTGACATCCCCATGGATTGGAATGCTGGTAGTAGGGAAAAGCTGTGATATTACAATATGACACTGTGAAAGCAGAATCAATGTGATTAAGCTCCCCTGTAATAAATTTCTTTGTTTATGTGGGTAATGGGTGAGCAGCTGTCTAAAAACAATCTGAATTAAGTGAACACAAAATATCCCAATACTGGTTGAAATTCATAGTAAACATTGCCATTTTTTATTTCTGATGAAGTGCAAAATAATTAGGTAGAATATATTCAATGCAATTATTTAATTGAATTTAATTTATGCCTTATTACTGTGATTAATATATTTATTATTCCAAAAGTATGTAGCAGAAGAAATAAACATTTAGATGGTAAGAAAAGAGGCTGAGTTGAAAAAAGATTTTTTAACTTTTCCTTAACAAATCATCATATATGTGGCAATTAAAGTTAAAATAGAAAAACTTAAGGTTATGTTTTTCATGTATGCATTTATAATGGGTACTTTTATGCATATGATGATACATATGATAGTTTGAGTTAAAGTATATGTAATGTTATAACAACATTAGTTTTCTGTCTTTTAATTTCTGTAATGATATCTTGAGCTGTTGGCTACTATATCAAGGTAATAGGTGCTATCACTTCCATTTTGCAGAAGAGATTGGGACATCAGAAATTTACTAATTTATTCAAAGGTTTCTATGCAGTGAGTGGTAGAGACAATCTAGAAACCTGGCATTCTGTATTTATTGACACTTTGTTGTGAGATTCATAAAACATTACTAGGTTTCTTAGAATATGTTAAAATGTAAGTTTAGCAGAGAAATTGGATCTGTATGTTTCTACAAATCAAACCTACTGTTTTTATTTATCAACAACATCAACTTTCATTTTTGTGGGTCATGCAAATCCAAAGATATGTAATATCATCAATTTTCGCTTTAACTAGACTCCCATTCATAGACATGATTTACAAACATATAAACTTTATTTATGCCTTTTATCTTGCATTTGATTAGCAGGAAACAAATATCTGGTGAATATGGGATGACAAGTATCCTGTTCTCTATAAAGAACTAAGTAATCAATTTATGCCTCTTTTAATTTTTTAGAAGGTTTATTTAGTTCTGGCATTGTCTGGCATTGCCCAGAATATGTATATGCTGTTTGGATCTCCTACTTTTCTTCTTCTTCTTTTTTTTTTATTAAAGATTTCTATCTCCTCCCCCTTCCCTCCCCTCCCTTCCACCCATACCCCCACTCCACCCCTCTCCAAGACAAACAGCCATCAGGGTTCCCTTCACTATGTTAAGTCCAAGGTCCTCCCAGCTCCCCCTAAGTCCAGGAAGGTGAGCAACCAAACTGACAAGGCTCACAGTGAGCCCGTCCATGCTGTAGAGGTCATGTTCATTGCCGTTGTCCTTGGTTTCTCAGTCCTCCTCCGCCGTCAGCCACATTCAGAGAGTCCGGTTTGGTCCCCTGTTCCATCAGTCCCATTCCAACTGGACTTGGTGGTCTCCCGTTAGATCTGTCCCACCGTCTCAATGGGTAAACACACTCTTCACGGTCCTGACTTCCTTGCTCATAATCTCCCTCCTTTTGCTCCTCATCGGGATCTTGGGATCTCAGTCCGGTGCTCCTATGTGGGGCTCTGTCATTTTCTCCATCCAATGCCAGGTGAAGGTTCTATGGTGATATGCAAGATATTCATGAGTATGGCAATAGGATCTTTGCATGCAAATGGATGCAAATAGAAAACACCATCCTGAGTGAGGTAACCCAGGCCCAAAAAGATGAACATGGGATGTACTCACTCATAATTGGTTTCTAGCCATAAATAAAGGACATCGAGCCTATAATTTGTAAAAAATCCTAGAGAAGCTATATAAGAAGGTGAACCCAAAGAAAAACATATAGTTATCCTCCTGGATACTGGAAGTAGACAAGATTGCCGGACAAAAAATGGGAACATGGTGGTGGGGTGGGATGGGGGGAGGGGGGAATGGGGAGAGAAAAGTGTGAAGTGGAGGATGGGAAGAGCTTGGGGGAATAGGATGGTTGGAATATAGGAAAAGTAGATATGGGAACAAGGAATTATATATCTTAATTAAGGGAGCCATTCTAGGGTTGGCAGAGACTTGACTCTAGAGGGGTTCCCAGGTGTCCAGGAAGACGCCCCCAGCTAGGTCCTTGGGCAGCTGAGGAGAGGGTGCCTACTTTTCTTCTTATTCTGAGTCTTAAGCATACACCCCTCTCCTCTTTTTGAAACTGTAAATGGAACTGACTATTCTAACACTATATCTTGTGATATAAGGTTTAATAAATTGCAAATAGGTCAAGAATAACAATGAAAGAAAATTGAGAAAGGAAACTGATCAAAAAACAAATCTCCTGAAAAGTTATGGTCATAGTTTATATAGAGTCAGAGACATAACTGCTTGTTTGTAATAGATGTTAACTTATAAGATCTGATGAACCACACCTGAACTGGAAAAATAAAGAAAAAGAAAAAAATAATCAAATATGCAAGTAAAGCACTTAAAATACATTTTAATATGACAGACATACCCTAGGAAACCAGTTTACATCAATGCTGCATAGACATGCACCTATTCTTTCTAATATCTATTATATTTGTGCTCAGTTAACTTCAGCATCATATCAATACATGCTATATAATAAATTACAAATTTCCCATAAATTATTGCCTAAATCAGCATTAAAAAGTTATGATTTTGTTTGATCGACTTTAAGTCTTTGTCACATTTTGGGCCTATGCAACCTCATTTAGAAGTAGATGAAATTGTTTCATGAAAAAAATGGTATATTTGGGTGAAAATTCTATCTTTGGGACTCGTAAACAACTATAGAACTTATGCTCATCATGGCTCCTAAAAGCAATAAAAGGAGTACATATCAGAAAGCTCCGTGAAGCAATAATTCAAATATCGACTGATGAGTTTAAAAAGAAATTTGTCTTTCAAGAACTACATGAGTGTGCTGATTCAGTGACTCAGTCTTGACATCAGTACCCAAGTTCCTTCAGTCTCTATTCTGCTGCACTTTCTGCTTTAGAGAAAGACTCTTACCCATCAGTATTGTGAGATGGTTGCTGTGGCTATTTATCATTTTCTTTGTCATGTGTGTGGGCATGGTGTGTATGTGTGTTTTTGCATGGTCCCGTGTGTGTGTGTGTGTGCATGCATATATGTGTGTTTGTGTCAGTGAGGTCTAAAGTTGATAGAGACAGTCTTTCTTGATAATGGCCCACCAAATTTATTGAAGTGAGTCTCTCAGTTGAACTCAGACCTCACTGATATGACTAGTCTGAAGAGTCAACTTGTCCTAGGGATTCCCTGTATCTACCTTCCAAGTGCTTAAATTACAGGTAGTTCGCCACACCCAGGAATGGGTTAGGGAGATCTGAACTCTTGTCTTCATGCTTCCACAGGAAGCATTTTAAGCACTGAAGGCTCTCCCAAGCCCTCATTCATCTATTTATTTCTTTTTTCATGTGTATTTGTGATGGTGTGCTTGTGTGTGTATGTATGTGCATATGTGTATGTGTGGTAGATGATGTGTATATGAGATAGAGAGAAGGTTTATTTATGAATAAACGAATTGGAATTATTTAGGAAAAAGAATGCAGAATTGTAATATTTGACAATGGAGTTTTACAGAATGGAACAGCAGAAGTGACCCATGTTATGAACAAAATTAACATGGCTTCTTTTGGGTACTTCATCTTGAGTGTTGCAAATCTGAGTCTATTAGATAGAATGCAGACTAGAAATGGGTAAGTTACTTAAAAAGAGGGAGACGTGGGCTTTTACTGAGTTTCTGGGATGGTTCAATTTGGTAACTGTTCATTACTCACATACATAGCTCCAAACGCTGTTTGTTAGTGAAATCAAATCATCCTGACTGTGGACATGGGGAATTAATGTACTGTCAGCTTCACTGTGTTACAACTGTTATCATAATCCTGAATAAATGGAGGGTTGACAGGAACTTTCATACTTCAGTTGTGGCAAAGTCAAAAGGGCAATGCAGAGAAAGCAAAGATGAGCTAGAACACGCAAAAGCCCAGGCTAACCTTTAAACAATGCCTTGGAGAAATCATTTCTCCAATGGTCAGCTTGCCTAGATGCAAAGCCAAGTGGAATCTGACTCAAAAGTTGAAACAGCAAAGGACTACAGGTATGGAAATAGAGATGTCAATCTTTCCATCCTAAATTATACACCACTCAGGATCTTTAGCCCATCAGCTAGAGCTAAAGTGATTTTCAGGTCTCCATGAATCTAGTCAGGAACTACAAATGTATTACGCATATGTTTTCCCAAAAAGGTACTCCTAGACTATAGTCTATTCTGTTATTTTGCTTTAACCAGGTGTTTCACGAGTATCTATCTAATCTATCTACCTAGCTAGCTACCTAATCTCTCTCTCTCTCTCTCCCTTCCTCCCTATCTTATCTATCTATCTATCTATCTATCTATCTATCTATCTATCTATCTATCTATCTATCTATCTATCTATCATCTATCTATCTATCTATCTATCTATCATCTATCTATCTATCATCTATCATCTATCTATAACAGTACAATGAAGGCAGATGAACATGGACAACAGACTTTCTCTGGGTGACAGGCTCAGATCCCAGAGTTCATTCTTATTTTGAAATTAGAAAGAAGGCTGGAGGATCATTTATGTCAAGCACAAGAACTGTTGCAAATGAAAACACATTATTGGTTTCATGATAACTTTGTGTAGAGTATAAGCTAGTAAAGATTGATTGCAATAGACCAGTATTAGTTTGTGAAATATTTAAAGTTATACTGGAAGCACTAAAACATTCACTGTTAATTTCTTTTCTAACTGAGTTATGACTGGGTTACACAGAGGATTTAAATTCTTAATTATGTATATAAAATGAATACTAAGAAGAAAAGTAATTCTGAAGTGAGTTTTTATTATTCTTATTTCTTATTGAAGAGATTACTGCTTATTCTTGTAAATGTTAGTTATTTCATAACTACCCAGATTATAGACTGCTTAATCGGCAGCTAGATATTAGTGTGTGCTTAAGGTCTGTTCATTAGATTATCAAAGGGGTTGATATGTAAACTTCCTGCTAAGTTTTTTTTTCTTTGTGGGAGAAATAACAAAAAGAAGAGTGTGGATACCACACGATTTTTAAGAATAAGATTTGGGAGCTAGAGAATTAGTTCAGTGGTTAGAAACACTTGCTGTTCTTGCAGCGAACCCACACAGTGGTTCACAGTCTGTGACTTCAGTGTCAGGGCTGCAACATTCTCTTCTTCCTCTGCAGGACCTGGGTACTCATGTGGTATGCATACAAACATGCTGGGCAAACACTAATATACATAAATAAAATAATAAATCTAAAAAGTTAAATAAAATAATCAGGTTTAAATAAAACTTCAATTTCTATTTTTAATTTAGTCTGATGTTAGATTCTAGGAAATATATAAGCATTACTTATATAGTATATAGAAATGAGGTGTGATTCTTTGCTACTTAAAAATTGTATTGTAATCTTGTTATAGTATAAACATACATTTATTACTGATTTTACTGGCTGGTTTTGTGTGTCAACTTAATACAAGCTAGAGTCATCAGAGTGGAATGAGCCTCAGTTGAGGAAATGTCTCCATGAGATTGATCGAGCAGTAAGGCATTTTCTCAATTAGTGATCAAGTGGGGGAAGGACCCAGCTTATGGTTAGTGGTGCTTTTCCTGAGCTGGTGATCCTGGGTTCTATAAGAGAGCAGTAAGCCAGTAAGCAACACTCCTCCAGCCTCCAGGATCCTGCTCCATTTGAGTTCCTGATCTGACTTCCTTCAGTGACGAACAGCAATATGGAAGAGTAAGTCAAATAAAACCTTCCCCCCAAATTTGCATTTTGGTCATGTTGTTTCATCATAGCAATAGAAATCCTAAGACACTGATGAAGAATTTTTTGAGTGGGGAGAATAACATTATAATGGAACAACCAGAATTTTAATTTTGATCTTTAGAATTTTTATGTGCACAACTGATTTAACTATTTTGAAAACACTTAGCAATTTTAAGCAATTAACATCCAGCTGTTTTACATAAAATAATAAAATAACACACACACATACATACATACATATCTATATATCATACATCTCCACTGTTTACTGTGTCAAAGCATCTTAATAAACCTTTGTGCTGGTACAATTAATTTGATCTGAAAACTGGTACAATAAGAACAGTAAAGAGCTACGAGAATACATTAAATAGAATGCCAAAATAAAAGAACTAAGTTTTATAAAGTTCTATTTGACTAGTCAAATGTGCCTTAATAACTGGATGCATCAGAATACATTGTTCACTTCAATTTTAAAAGAATTTGGTGAAATGAAAATTGAGGCAATAGAGAATTCAGTATTCACCATTATTTGAAATTTAAAATCTTCCTCATAATGAACATAGCTAAAAACATAAAAGACAAATGATAGAGAAATTAAAAGCAATTATCAAAGGAATTCTCTGCAGAAATTTCTGATTTAAATTAAAGGCTGTGATTAAAAATCTCCTAGTCTTTGCCCTCCTCTCTTCTTCTCACAATTCGATACTGCCTTAGCACCTTGTGACTTAATTTCTTCTCCAAAGACAGCCACATTGTGTCTGAAATGCACTTGTCATCTACACATGCTGTTTCTTTAAGTCCCGATGATTAAATTTTGGATGAACAGTGATGGACATACCGTTTAAAATGGGACCATAGAAAGCAAAACATTTGTTTTTTCTCCCCGATAATGATGAATTTGCATATAGAAAAGGAGCTGGCTAGGATACTGTTACGTGAAATGCAGCATGGTATGTTTCCGTGACCAGGGCTGGGTTATGTTCCCCCGTACGTGCTGCTTTTCCTTTCCAACTGGAAACTGCTTTCCAGTCTCTGCACGGACACTGTGATGGATGACGGGAACATACCCAGTATGTTTATATTGCAGCAAGTAAAATCCGCACATAGTAAAATAAGCACAGGCAAATTCTGGAAAATCCTCGTTTGCTTTTTTTTTTGTGAAATATAAAATTCATTTGAATGATTGTGCTATTTTTCTTCCATGAATATATATGTAAATTTCTTATTGGCATCTGGTGCTTGCACGATATGTTTACTGAGCATGTACTTTTGATATTTTCATATGTAATTAATATTTTTCTTTTATAACAATTAAATCTCCTTTATTTAGAGCACGTGTTTTCTCCCTTTGTAAAAATTATAAGGAAACAATAAGGAATAGGGAAAAGAAAAAGTAGGGGGATGGTTAACAAAAATCCAATATTTATATCAATACATATATACCTTGTGTAAACTACTACTTTGTAAGATAATTACAAAGTAAAGCAGGATATCAGAAAGAAGGAAGCCTAAATGGATGTCCTTTTCATGGATGGATGATGTCGCTCCCAGAAACTACAAGTCATTAAATAAAAACTCAAGTAATAAGAGTAGTGGTTAATGGGGACTCATTACTTTATAAAATGCCAAGAAAAATGGACTTTTGAGTGCTCATCCATAAAAGGGATAGTTATAATAGCTATTTGACGTGGGAGTCCCCTCTGTATGCTGTGAATACCATTGGTTAATTAAGAAACTGTCTCAGGCCTGCACAGGTAGGCAGGGAAAGCTAAACTAAATGCTGGGAGAAAGAAGGTGGAGTCAGGAGAAGCCATGAATCTGCCGCCAGAGACAGACATGCTGAAACTTTGCCAGTAAGCCACAGTCATGTGGCCATACACAGATTAATAGAAATGGGTTAAATTAAGATGTAAGAGTTAGCCAATAAGAAGCTAGAGCTAATGAGCCAGCAATGATTTAATTAATACAGTTTCTGTGTGGTTATTTTGGGGCTGAGCAGTTGAGAACGAACAAGAGGCCTCCTACAAAGCCCATTCCAAAGCTCAGAAAACTCAAGTAGATCATTAAAAAATAAAAAAAAAAAAAAAGAGTTTGACGTTCTATCAGGGAGGCCATAGCTACCACACATATAACCCAAGTTATCCCTCTACCTGCCACCACTGTTCACCCAAGACTCTCCTCTCAGGGTGTCTCTATCCTTTGGGGCTTACCTATGACCCCAGCCCACTTCCTACCAGGGACTCCACAGTCACCACACATGGCATAAACCCGGAGAAGATAACATACTCCCTCCCATTCCACTCCAGCTTCTTGTGACACATCCACCCTTTAAGCCTCGCCTAGATCCAAAGTACTGTGCACAGAAATAGCCTTGTGAATTCTCAAGGAATTTAACAAATCCTGGTCTGCTTGTATTTCCTTTCAGTTCCCAGGCTCACTCTTGTTTGTCCAAATTTTTTTTTTTTTTTTTTTTTTTTTTTGGTTTTTTGAGACAGGGTTTCTCTGCAGCTTTAGAGCCTGTCCTGGAACTAGCTCTTGTAGACCAGGCTGGTCTCGAACTCACAGAGATCCGCCTGCCTCTGCCTCCCGAGTGCTGGGATTAAAGGCATTCGCCACCACCGCCCGGCTTTGTCCAAACTTTTGAGCTGCACCATTAACTCATTTACTTTTCCTGTTTCTGATTTTTTTCTGTAGACACTAAGGACAATGAATTTCCTTTATATGACCGTTTTTGCCTTTGTATCTCAGAATTTTCTTGTGTTGTGTTTTTGTTTTCATTCAGCTTTCAGAATATTTTGATTTCCTCCTCATTCATTCATCATTCAGTAATGACTTTCTTACTTTCTGTGATTTATAGACTTACTAGAGCTTTGCTTGCTATTGATTTTGAGTGTTAGTATGTAATTGTCAGGTAGGATACATACCTGAAATTGTTTCTTTGTTTTTTTGGAATTTTTAAAACATGTTTTTATTGATTCTGTGGAAATTTCACATCATGTACCTCAATCCCACTCACTTTCCAATCTCTCCTAACCTTTCCTTTACCCTCACAGCATCCCTCTCCAAAGAAAACTTAAAAATAATAAAAATTAAAAACTTAAAAAATAATAAAAACAGCAAAATAACAAAATAAAAAATAATAATACAAATAAGAATATTAATTTAAAAACAAAACCAAATAAACAAATACTTCCACATACACACACACATACACACACACACACACACACACACACACACACGCACACTTCACTCCTCAGTCTTTCCTGCCTCTCCATCACCTCTACATTCTTCCTAGTGGCCCTTGGAGCTGCTGTGTTTGGAACAGTATAACCTTTTGTCCAATAAGCTTTATTTGCAAATGTTCATTGTGTAATGTACTATTGGTCAGGTCCAAGGCCTCTTGCTTCTGGTATAACATCAGTAAGAGACCCTCACCCGAAATTCCTCTCACATACTCAGTGATAAAAACATTAAAATTTTGAAAAAAGAAATCAAAAGAGATACTTGAAATGGAAAAGACCTGTCATGTTTAAAGATTGGTAGAAATAATATGGTGAAAATTGTCACCTAATAAATATTAACTCACAGGTTCAATGCATTCCCAATCAAAATCTCTAAGTCATTCTACACAGAAGTGAAAAAATAGTCATCAAATTAATGTAGAGAAATAATTGATTCCACACAGTCAATATTATACTGAATAAAAAAGAATAATGTAAAAGGCATTACTACACCTGATCTCAAGTTATACTGTGGAGATATCATGATCAAAACAGAATGGTACTGGCACAAAACAAACAGGTAGATCAGTGGAAAAGAATAGAGGATCCAGGCTAAGGATGTAAAATACCACCTATTTAATTTTTTAAACAAAAATTCCTGTGGTGGTTTTTGCCCCCAAAGGGAGTGGCACTGTTAGAAGGTATGCCACTGTGGATGCATGATTTGAGGTCTCATCTATGCTCAAGCCACACCCAGCAATACAGACCACTTCCTGTTTTCTATGTGTCAGGGTGTAAAATTTCTCAACTCTTTCTCTAGCACTTTGTCTGCATGCATGCTGTCTTGCTATCTTGACATTAATAGAATAAACCTCTGAATTGTAAGAGAGCCACCCCAATAACTTGTTTCCTTTATAATAGTTGATGAGGTCATGGTGTCTTTTCACAGGAATATAAACCCTAAGACAACATCAGAAAGACACACGAGCAAGAATGTAGCATCTTTAACAAAAGATGTTGGAAAAAGTGGATGTTTACACATAGAGAAATAAACTCATTTTTCACACATAAACCAAGTTAAAATGGATGAAAAACCTCAGCATAAAAAAATGAAATTCTGAAGCTTCTAGGAGAAAGGTATGCTACGTATAGACATGTGTAAGACTTTCTAAACAGGATTGTGTTTATTCAGTAATTAAGGTCAAAAACAAAAAAATTGAAACTTCAGGAAACCAAAAATTTCTCTGTAAGAAGGGAAACAGTCAATTGAGTGAAAAGGCAGTCCACAGAATTGGAGAAAATTCTTCACTAGCTTTAAGTGTGAACGAGAATTACTAGGTAGAAAATACAAAGAAAATGTCTATTTCACATAAAAACAGACAACACAACAAAAATGGCACTTAGATATAAATAGAGAGTTTCCAAAAGTAGAAATATGGGTGATCATTTAAAAGTGAGCTTCATGTATATAATACCTTGAACAAGAATAGAAGCATATGTACAGTATAACAAACATAACATTATATCTGTAATATAAAATTTGATACCAATGCAAAATATTTGATACTACTGGTTGGTCAAAAGTAGATTTAACCATCCACCCCTTTATTCCATGATTTCTACAGTATATCCTCACTTTTCATTTTAAAAAGATATCCTTGAATCTAATCTCATTTGTTTAACTTTCTTCCTTACCAAGACTACTAACAATCTGTAACCAATCCACCTAAATGATGAATCTCAGAGTTGGCTCTTCTGTACCCTTTTACAGGGCCAGTTCTTTGCTGCCCAGATGAGATGCATATCTGGTGTCCTGGGTGTTGCAACTGGAAAGTTAATGTGTCAGGTCTGCCACCTGCTACTGATGGTGTTGGGAGGAGGAGAGCATCTTTCTCTCACCTATGTAACCTCATAGGATACAAGAGAGGTGCAACCTGCTTTCCCATTCCCATGCCCTGAGAGCCATCTTGACCATGGCCCTGCACAGAATAAGCTCTATTGTACTGCCCATGTAAGGTGTAAAATACTCTCCCCTAAGTGCTTCAGCCAGTGGAGTGGGGACCAATTTTCCCAAGTGTTATAATCAGTGACGGGCAGGGACAACTCTCTACAGTCTTGTTCACTTGTCTTATGTTATCACAGACCAGGGACCTCAATGGAGACAATGGCTGTGTCAAGCCAGAAACTCAGACATAGGTCCTAGTAACAGCCCAGACCCAGATATTACCTTGGCCACAAGTGGCAATCAAGCTACTCACCTCAGCCTGCTCCCTTTCTGGCTGGTGCTGCAAGATGGCAGGTATGCCCATGCTTTCTCCTCAAAGCCTGGATCAGACAGCAGCAGACCTTCGTATGGGTCTCCTAGTTTAACTCAGTTTGCCATGACACTGGTATGGAGCATGCTTTCTTATCACAAAGAGATCATTATGGTACCCAACTTCCCAAGACCTATGATATCTGGCAGGCTCCTTGTTGGTGACTTGGAATGAGTTCTGCCCATCATGGCTGCATGCAGTGGGACAGGGGTGCTCAAAGTCTTTTTCTCAAGCTTCAAGCTTTGTTGGAGTGTTTAAAGGTTGCTATGGTAGAGTTGATGGGCTTTACTTGGGACATAATTCCATTGCTATTATTGGTTATGTTTTTACAATGGTATCTAAGCACTTCACAATGGGATGACTATAGTATAGATGATGATTTTTGGTTTTGTCTTTGTTGGCTGGGTGCTTTGTTTCATATTTTCTGGTTCCTCTATGAATTCTTCTATGATAGCTCTGTGTTGCCTGGTTGAAAAGGAGAGGGAGGCAAGAGGTTAAGAGGCAAATGATGTCAGATCTACAAGAGATGGGAATAGTGAGGAGGGAAGGCTGCAGTAGGTGTTCTATTGCAGAGCTGGCGATGAGACTTAGTAATTTCATTTCTAAATGTCAGTATGCATACTTCTTAGTTTCTGATATATTGTAGACTGTGACAATTTCATATTTAGTCTATGGAATTCAACCCTGGCTTCATGATTTGCCCATTTACCAAGTAAAAATTACTTGAAACATCATTTGAAAAACATCAGTTTCTCACATTATTATTTACTAAATTTTGTCTGTTCATGGTTGAAATTCAAGCATTGTCATAACTATCATTTTTACATTACAATTAAATATCTTCAGAAGCCAGTTACAAAGGTTAGGGGTATAATATTCTCAAGGAAACTAACTTCCAGGGAATGGTGAAGAGTCCATTTAGTTCAAAGAATTGGATATGCTCTTAATTGTTGTCCATCTCCAAGTATAGTATTCACCCGCTCCATAACTTCCTCTTCTGTTTTGCTTGTAACTTGATTCATATATTTTCCCATAATGACAGAAAAGGAAGGTGTTACTTTTGCTGTCACACATAACAGGAAACATGCCAATTATCTTCATATTTTTTCAAGTCTTTAGTATAGCATCTCTTATACTATAAGCTTTTAATGAACATTGCTGCATATGAAGCATAACCTAAGAAAAAAGAAGTATACTGAAACTTTATTATGACTGAACCCCTATACTTTCAAAATGCTAATAAATGAGAATGTATTTGTTATCATAAAGGTTTAAAATTTAGTGATCCCATTTAAGGTATTTAAATGTCAAAGAATATACATTTATGATAACCAAGGAAGTGTCAAGACGCTTGTCTTACTTAAAAAGGAAATTACAGGGAAAAGGGGGCATACAAGAATGTCTTTTCTATGTTATGGTATATAATTAACAAACCCTCTATGTATATTCAGGGAAATAATAAGCCACTTGTAAATAATGGCAGTGTTATGTTCTGTATACTTAAATGTCAGTAATCAGAACGTAAATTTACTCCTGTTCTCATTATGGAAGTGTGCTTTTGAGATAATGCTGAGACAGGTATCATTACCATGGTTGCAAGTCCATTTTCTTTAGCTGTAAATGTATTAATGTGAAGCATGGAGGGTAAATGAAGAGTCCTAGCTCTATTGAAGACTCAAGCACATGGAAATTAAATCAATATGTGGCTTTTAGAACAGCAAAGAAGTGAAACCTGAGTGCGTTTCGGGAAAGACACAAAAGAAGTAGGTATCTATTAAAATAACAGTCTCAGATGGCAGCAATAAGAGCATAGCTTTTCTACACTTTGATTGCCTGATGTTCTTCTCTTTGATTTTTCAAGATTAATAACTTTGGTAAGGAGATTTTTTTTTTTGTAAAAATGTTTGAATTAGGACTGGTTTTAAAGTAAGTGTAAGACTGATTTTTTTTTTTCATGATTCAAAATGCACTTGATTTTACAATGATAACCTCTGGGTAGCTAGGCTATATATTCAAATGTTACCTTAGTCAATGAGATGCTCATTAACTAATGTCAAGAATAGCAACATCTTCTTAAAGACAAAAAAGGTACATAAGGATGTTGTACATCAAGCATGAAATGAAACATGTCTAGGTTTTGAATAACGAAGGAAAAATGCGTGCCTCAATATGTGCATTTTTTGGGTAATAGGTATATTAGTAAGAAACCCCAATGTTTTTTTTCAAGAGCATTAGCAGTGTGTGTGTGTGTGTGTGTGTGTGTGTGTGTGTGTGTGTGTGTGTAAATCATTTCATTTTGTTCTTGTAGTGACTAGAGATTGAATCCCAGTTATGGTAAATATGGTATATAAGAAGATGATAGAAAGAAAGCAAAGTTTAGGGGAAAATATTGTTACTACATATAAAACAATAATTAGCAAGTATTTCTTGTTTAAATAACATTTCTAACTCATTCATTCTTTACTGACTTAAAGAAGTGCTTATAAAAAGGGAGACCTAAGATATTTATAGTAAACATATAACCAAAATATGTGGAGGCAATCCAATTTGATAATTAACAGCAACACATGTTAATTAAAGTTTTTCTGATGTGATGTGACTTTTCCATATATGTATATACCATGCACTATTCACGTCTATTCCATATATATATATATATATATATATATATATATATTAAAATAAATAGCACCCATGATCTTAAGATTAGCAATGAGGTTTCCTGGGAGGGACTGAAAGGAGACCAGGAAAGGCAGGAAATTATTGAATAATGTAATTTCAGTAAATGAAGTTATGAAAAAAGAAGTCAAAGGATATTCACCGGGAGGTGAAAAAACTGAAAATTCCCAGAAGAGATAAACCAAATCCACCCCACAGGGAGGCCTCGTAAGCTCAGGAAGTAAATGACTCAATGACTTTAGGAAGTTCCTGAAACTGTTCAGATTAATTACGTCCCTCCTTTCCTGAGATTATATAATCAGTAATACTTTGTATACATGCTCCCAGTCAAACAGTTGCATACAAAAGACAGATTAGATGAGCTGTCTGAAGGCATTAGTAACCAACAGAGATTTCTGAAAGATCCTCAGACCAACAGGATTACCCCAAAATAGGTCTCTATTTGTTAAGGTGACAGAGACTGTGCACTCCAAGTTTCTTGCTGCAGTTATCACCTATGTTATGTTTGCACTTGGTGAGGTAGCTATCTTTGAGCCCTTTCTGCTCCTGCAAGTAACTGTGACATATATTCCTATAGGTAACCCTAATAATAAAACTCATTGGATTAACAAGTTGAACTTTGATAGTTTAATTACTTTTGTTTGTCATTAATTACTGTCTGGGGTGAGGAATAGTGTCACATAACAATAAGAAAGCAATACTAATAATCCTATTGTCTTCAGTAATATTAAACATAAGAACTATTTCATAAATAAGATAGGCATATCTGTATGTAGACATTCCCTCAAATTAATTCAATGGTATACATTCATTCCAAGATATACTTAAGAAAATTGCATAATTCCAAATTATAGACACACACATATATAATGAAATTTACCTATACAAAGAGTATACATATATTTTGAAAATATATTTGTTCTTTTCCTCTCCTTCATTCTACAATTCATCTGTGTTTAACATATAATAAACAACATAAGGATATTACAACACATTTTGTATCCATATTTGTCTTGCTTGTAGACTGTCTTTGCCTCTTACAGCTATGCTCAAGTAATTTCAGCTTGCCTTGAATATAAATTTGAAGTTTAATTTTTTAGCTAATTAATATTTATTATCATTACAGAATTTTTCTCACTTGAGTAGGTAATGAAACTGGAAGTAATTTCATCTCAAACACTCGGTTAAGTGAAATCAAATCATAAGCATTGCAGTAATGCATTAAAATGTGTGCTTAATTGTAGACCTTGTTATTTGAACTAAAACTAATACCTGAGGTGAAATTTCTAGGATAGTACCAGAAGAAGGTCAGTGAATAATATCAAAAGCTACATGTAATGCTCTCTCATTACTCTCCCCAATCTACCCCATGCCCATTTCTTTGTGTCAGTTCCCAATTCCCAGAAAGAGTTGACACTTTTCAAGGACTTTCAGTGGCCACACTTGGACTTACTCAGGTAGGTACTATCCTTCCTCACCTCCATGACAATCTCTCTATTTTCACTATGTGTGGTAGCAATATGATTACAGGAGCCCCTCTTCCCATCTTGACTCTATTCACTGGAGACTCAAAACTCTTGATTCAGATGCAGGATCCCCCTAGCCCTTTCATCCCTGTCTTTCCTGATAATTCTTTCCCTTACAGTAAACTACTTTCAGGATAACCTCTTCCCACCACATCTTCAACTCCATGGGGCCACCCTCTAGGTATGAACAGGATACCCTTAGGTTTTTCCTAAAACCTTTTAAAGCCTTTTCTTTTAGCCCACTTCTATTTTCTCTGTCACTGCTCCCCATAACCTACAGACACATTTACTATCAGGCAAATTATGGCCCATACATTCCTAGGTTCCAGAGAAAGCAATGAAACCAAGGGATGCAATAAAACGTGCAAGCAACAAAGACAAGAACAGATATCAACATCTAGAATCACAATCATCCAAACCTCAGAACCCTAGACACCAGCGTAAAACATAACCATTAACAAGACAATATTATTCCATAAGAAGACAGTAGCTCTGTTGTAGAAGGGCCGGAGAAATACAATAGAACTGAACCACAAGACAAGGACTTCAAGATAGCTACTTTGAATATGTTCAAGGGCCTTATGAAGGCATGAATATAGTTTGTGAAAACTCAAACAGTAGGACGAAATGAAAATAATTCAAGACATGAAAGTAGAAGTAGAATTACTAAGGAAAATCCAATCTGAAATAAACTAGAAATAAAAAACTTTGGAAAGTCATCTTCCAGAAAAGCACCTAGACTGACTTCAGATCTTCACCTCTCATTCTGCTTCCCCAAATCCAACCCTAGCCGCACCCTCAGCTCTTCAGCAGAACACCTGCTGTGGCTTCACTTTCCTTTCTCACATCATCCAAATGTGTTTCTTCTCCCAGCTTCTCCCCCCACTATCCCATGCTCTAACACCAGCAATTATTTCTAGCTTCTCCTGCAGTTACACGTTCCCTCTAATAGCCAAGCTCTGGACAATTATTTGTTACATTCAAAGGGCCCAACCTATACCAGTAACACAAGATAACTCACATAGTTTCTCTTGGGTTTGAGAGATCACATTGACCAGCCAGTGAGTAATGCTTGGCCATATATGTAGGTCTAATGTGATGAGAATTCCCAGGCAGAAAGTAACCAGATAGTTGGCTGAACCTCAAGCCTGTAACATAAACTGAGATGTGGACTATGTGCAATAAATCAACTTCTGAGAAAGTTATGTCTACTAAAGTTGCGCAAACTCTGACCTTGAATCAGGAATAAACACCAGAACAAATTGCCTCATGTGTTTGTAGGGGTCACCAGGTATTCATCAGTATGTTTTGAGTTTATTCTGAAGTCTAAAGCTAGCTGTCTTTGTGACTGAGAAAACTATACATTCCTATGTTCGTATGACTTGAACAACACAAAATCAGAAAGTCTACGATCTCAGGGGAACTGAGCAATGCTCAGATGAATCAGCACACTGGGTCAAAGAAGAAATAGAAAGAAATTAAAGATTTCCGCAATTCAATTCAATGAATGCACAACATACTGAAACTTATGGGACACTATGAAAGCAATGCTAGGAGGAAAGTTTATAGCACTAAATACTTACATAAAGAATTTGGAGAAATCTCTCACTAGTGACTAAACAGCACACTTGAAATCTCTAGAAAAAGGAAGGAAACTCACCCAGGGAAGGAAACTTACCCTTTATCCCAGATGTAGATGATAGGAAATAATCAAACTGAGGGCTGAAATCAATAGAATAGAAACAAAGAACAATACAAAGAATTAATGGAACAAGGAGTTGGTTCTTAGAAAAACTCAACAAGATAGACAAATCCTTACCTGAACTAATCAAAACACAGAGAGAGAATATCCAAATTAACAAAATCCAAAAATGAAAAATAGGACATAACAACAGATATTGAAGAAATCCAGAGAATCATAAGGTCTTATTAAAAAATCTGTACTCCACAAAATTGGAAAACCTAAAAGAAATGGAGAATCTTCTGGATAGGTACGACTTACCAAAATTAAATCAAACCAGATAAACAACATAAGTAGATCTATAATCCATAAGAAAATATAAGCAGTCATTAAAAGTTTCCAAACTAAAAAAATCCCAGGGCCAGCTGGTTTCAATGCAAAATTCTATGAGAATTTCAAAGAGTTAATACTCCTCAAATTATTCCACACAATAGAAACAGAAAGAACATTGCCAACACTTTTTATGAGGCTACAGTCACCCTGATATCTGAATCACACAAAGTTGCAACAAAGAAAGTTACAGACATATCTCCGTCATAGACATTGATGCAAAAAATACAATAAAATACTGGAAAACTGAATCCAAGAATACATCAAAAAATTTATCTACCATGATAAAGTACCCTTTATCCCAGAGGCTCAGAGATGGTTTAACACAGGAAAATCTGTCAGTGTAATCCACCATATAAACAAACTAAAAGGAAAAAAAAAACATGAACATCTGTTTACATACTGAAAAAATCTTTGACAAAATCCAACACCCCTTCATGATAAAGGTCTTAGACAGATCAGGGATACAAGCAACAATACCTAAACATAATAAAAGCAAAATACAACAAGCCAATAACCAGCAAAATGGAGAGAACTCAAAGTACTTCCACTAAATCAGGAACAAGACAAGGTTGTCCACTCTCTCCATACCTATTCAATACATTGCTCGAAGTTCCAGCTACAGCAATAAAACAACAAAAGATCAAGGGGATAAATCATTGGAAAGGAAATCAAACTTTTACTATTTGCAGATGATATGTATACATAAGATAGTATACATAAGTGATGCTGAAAATTCTATCAGGAAACTCCTAAAGCTGATAATCACCTCTTCACAATGTGGGGGGATAAAAGATTTATTCAAAAATATCAATTGCCCTCCTATACAGCGATGATAAACAGGCTGAAAAAAGTCAGGAAGCATCACTCTTTACTACAGTCACAAATAACATAAAATATCTTGGGGTAACTCTAACTAAGCAAGTGAAAGGCCTGGATGACAAAAACGTTAAGTCTCTGAAGATGGAAGTTGAAGAAGAGACCAGGAAATGGAAAGATCTCCCATGCTCTTGGACAGGTAGGATCAATATAGTAAAAATGGCAATCTAACCGAAAACAATTTACAGATTCAATGCAATTCCCATCAAAATTCTAACACAATTCTTCACAGACCACAAAAGAACAACACTCAACTTCATATGCAAAAACAAAAAAACTCAGGATAGCCAAAACAATCCTTCACAGTAAACAAACATCTGGAGACATCACAACACCTTATTTCAAACTATACTACAGAGCTATAGTAACAAAAACATCTTTGTATTGGCATAAAAACAGGCACATGGATTAATGGTATTGAATAGAAGATTTTGACATACCTATGAATACCTGAATTTTGATAAAGAAGCCAAAATTGTACAGTGCAAAAAAGAAAGCATCTTCAACAAACAGTGCTGACATAACTGGATATCAATGTGTAGAAGAATGCAAATTGATCCATGTTTATTATCATGAACAAAACTCAATTCTAAGTTGATAAAAGACCTCAACATAAATCCAGTTACACTGAACCTGATTGAAGAGAATGTTGGAAGTAGCCTGAATGCATTGATACAGGAAACCACTCCCTAAATATAACATCAGCTGCATAGATATTAAAAGAACGATTAATAAGCGGGACCTCCTGAAACTGAGAAGTTTCTGTAGGGCAAAGTCTTTGTCAATAAGATAGAACAGCAGAGTAAAAAGAGCTTTACTATCTGATATAGGACTAATCTCCAAAACATGTAAAGAACTTAAGAAACTAGATATCAAAATGCAAAATAACCTAATTAAAATTGGGTACAGATTTTAACAGATAATTCTCTACAGAATTTCAACTGGCCTAAAGACATTTAAGGAATTGTTCAGCATCCTTAGGCATTAGGAAATGCAAATCAAAACACTATGATATACTATTTTGCTTCTGTCAGTACGGTCAAAATCAAAAACACTGATGACAGATCATGCTGGAGAGGATGTGCAGAAAGGGAAACACTCCTCCATTGCTGGTGCGAGTGCAAACTTGTACAATAGCTGTGGAAATCAGTATGGTGGTTTCTCAGAAAATTGGGAAGAAACTTACCTCAAGACCCAGCAATAACATTTTTGAGCATATATCCAAAGGACGCTCAATAATTTTATAAGGACATTTGCTCAACTATATTCATAGCAGCATTATTCATAATAGCCAGAAGCTGGAAACAATCTAGGTAGCCCTCAACCAAAGAATGGATAAGAAAATTCGATACTTTTACACAACTGAATATTCCTCAGTGGTAAAATAATGACATCTTAAAATTTGCAGGCAACTGGATAGAACTAGAAAAAAAAAAGCCTCTTTAGAGAGGTAAACCAGACAAAGTATGCACTCACTCACAAGGATATTAGACATAAAGAAAAGGATAACCATGTTGTAATCCACAACCCATGAGAAGGGGAGATAGATTTCCTGAGTAAACTGGAAGTGTGGAGGGAGGGTTGACAGGGGTGAAGGAGAAGAGGGAAAACAACATGAGGAAATGGGATGGTTGAGTTTTGGGAGGAACAGAGAGGGAAAGCAAGGAAACAGATATCTTGATAGAAGGAGCTATTATGAGGTTAGGAAGAAACGTGGTGCTAGGGAAATCCCCACAAATCCACAAGGATTACCCAGTTAAAACTTTAAGCAATAGTAGAGAGAGTGCCTGAACTGGCCTTCCCCTGTAATCAGACTGATGGCCATCCTAACTGACATCCCAGAACCTTCATCCAGTAACTGATGGAAGTAGATGTATAGATTCACAGCTAAGCACTGGGCTGAGCTCCTATAGTCCAGTCAAAGAGAGGGAGGAGGGAGTATGTGAGCAAAGGGGTCAAGACCATGATGGGGCAACTCACAGAAACAGTTGACCTAAGCTTGTGGGAGCTCTCTGACTCTGCAGTGATAGGTAGGGAACCTTCATAGGACCAAACTAGGCCCTCTAAATGTGGATGACAGTTCTGTGACTTGAGCAATTGACCCTGGCAATGAGACCAGGATTTAATCTTACTGTATGAACTGGCTCTTCAGAGCTCATTCTTTCTGGAGGGATACCTTGTTTAGCCTCGATACAGGACAGAGGGGCTTGTTCCTGCCTCAGCTTGATAAGCCAGATTTTGTTAACTGCCCATGGGAGTCTTTACCCTTTCTTGGGAGTAGATGGGATTTGGTAGGGGGGATAGTGCAGGGAAAAGTGCGAGGTGGTCATGGAGGAGGAACTGTGGTTGGTATGTAAAATGGAAAATAAATTTTAAATAAAGAGTCCAGTTTATTGCACTTCAGTAATATACCGTAGTACTTTTAAGAAAGTGTTATTATAATGGCAATATTAATTAGAATCTTATTTACGGATGACACTCAGCATACTTGCATAACAGAATGTGCCACTTACATTTGTCAAATGAGATTTGTTCTGATAAAAATGTATATTCAACATCTTTTGTCTTAAGCATTCATAGTGAGGTTCTTAAAATTTTATGGAGTCCTTTGTGATAGCAAATAAGTGTGAATGTATTTGTGCCAATAAAATAGTGAAACAATTCCCAAATATACTATTTCTGGGTCCACATTATAAAGGTAAAACTTTGTGCTTATGTGGTCAGCTGAGAATCATATGAATTTTAGCACTGATCAGAGTAAATGAAAAGAAAATCAAACAAAATTTCAAACCCCAATACTTGCAAGGAGCAGGTGCATTAATAAATTTTATGGGCAAATGTCAATCAAATATACTAAAATTTCATTTTATGGAATATACTTTATAAAGAGCAGGAGTCTTAGCACCTGGAGCCCATCCTTTGCTGCTCATCCTCCTTTTCCAAGTTGTTTAAAGTTGTTCAGTCACTGTTGCTTGGGGAATTTGGAGATTCAGTTGGTGTTTCAGGCCAGTTTGATCCCAAACAGAGAGTTGTCCAAAGTAGATCAAATTAAATTACTTTATTTGTATATTAATTTACTCATTTTTACATAACAACCCCTGTTCCTCCTCCCTCTTCTCCTCCTGTCCCCTCCACATTACCTCCACCCCACCCCTAAATGGAGCTTCCATCTGGCTGCTTAGAGACAATGGACTCACAAAAACAAAGCATAAAAAGGATTTGACCCGATGCTGATGACTTCCGAAGAAGAATAGGTCACATGTTAGGAATGTGGGTTTCCTCTGTGAGATAGTGCCACCCTGCCCGAAAGGAAACAAATGGGATCTCAATCATAAATAGCAACAAGCTAAAATGTCTGTGCCAAAAATGACCATGGAACTGATTTTTCCAGGCCAGAATCAGCCTTACTGATACTCTGATTTCAGGCCTGTAATAATTAAAGGAGGGAACCTGGTTTTGTTGAGCTTGACTTCTGACCCACATATCCATGAGCTAATAAATGAGTCCTATTATTTCCCTCTAAGTTTTTTACATAGAAGTAAAAATTATCATCTCATGAAAGAATCAATCACTTATATTTCACTATTTTAAGGCAAAATTAAAGTAATTTCAAGGTGTCTGAATATTTTATGAAATATGAGTATTAAGTCAAAATATCCTATGGAAAAAAGAAAATTAATTTTTTTCCACCAGAAATTTGTTAAAGAAATAAACTTGAACTAAATAATGATCTATCTGTTTACATATCATCTCTATCTATCTATCTATCTATCTATCTATCTATCTATCTATGTATTATCTATTATCCTTGATAATATATATTTCAGGTTTAGATTATTATTGAATACATCTATATCCATATATAAATACATATATTTTAGTTAAAGCTTAATGTAGTGATTCAAATTTTTTCATTTGAGGATGATTATAATGATCAGAATGGATATATTATTCCCTGTTATTACTAAAATTATTTCTATACTTTTTTAACTTAGCTTTTTATTGAGTCTTTGGAAATTTTATAGTATGCCCCCCAATCCCACTCATTTTCCAGTCCAACTGTTGGTCCTCCAAAATAAAAATTAAAAATACAAACTTGAAAAGAAGAAAAAAGAAAACCTACCCACCCAAAACAATCAAAGAAAAAAACATAGTAATCTTTGGGCAATGCCCTGCTCTTGTTTCAAGCACAGGATTCTGGAAGTGTACCATTCCACCCCCTGTCTTTCAGCTCTCTCCATTGCATATTGTTTATAATTGTCACATTGGAAGTTGCAGAGTGTCACAAAATATAATTTTTTGCCCAAATAGCTTTACTTGCAAATGTTCATTGGAATGTGTCACCTGTTTAGCTCAAGGCCTCTGGCTTCTGCTACATCATCAATACTGGACCCTCATAGAGATGCTCAGATATCCTGCTGTTGCTTTGGGTTCTGAAGATCTGCATGCAGTACTGGCTCCTTTACATACCCCAGCAACTCATAGATGAAGAAGATGTTGGGGTGGTTTCACTCAAAGCCCTGGATCTGGGGCTGGGTGTTAGCTTGCTGTTCACAGCATGCCAGCAGTAACATGGTCCCGGAGAACTGTCCTTCCTCTCTCCTGGGCAGAGTAAAGGAGCTGGCCCAAATGGCACAGGCACAGAAAATCTGGCAGGTTTACCAACTCAGTGTGCTTCATCAACACGGCTCCTGGCTTCAGTATGGACCACTGGCCCTCTGTATAACCTTTGGTGATAACACAGGCACAGACATCATCAGTACATCTATACCTACTCCAGCTGTGGTAGAACCATGAACCCAGACATCACCATGACCTTAGATGGCAGTGCAAGCATCTCACATCAGGCTATTCTGCCTCTTCATCATGCACAAACTTTTCCATTTCTCTTTCTCCCCTATCATGCTTTGCAAGGGCTTGGCATGGATTGGTAGACTCCATTCTATTTATGGACATAGAAACATCAGTCTCACCACCTACTGCAGCTTGACTTTGCTAGGATGAATAATAGTGATAAACACAGCCAGGGTATGAGTTGCTGCCACGGACAGCTATCACTCATTGTGCCTGATATGAGTCACAAAGCTGTGCCCGATGGAACTCACTTCAGAGAACTCATGCCCAAATCCTGTAACCGTGTTCAAACACAATCTTGACTGAAATTTAGGGTTATTTATTTGAATTAGTGTGTAGGTAACAATGAGTATGGAGTAGATAACACTAATATAGAAATGTATGCATTCCTAGAAGCTAAGTTAGTCACAATCAAGGAAATAGTTCTTATGGTCTTAACCAAGGAAGTCTCCAAATATTAGAACCAATTTCTAGGGCCATGAAGCTTTAGTTTGCTGTGCTGATTTTTATAGAAAATTGCCTTGTGACCGTAAACACATTTTTCCTGAAGTTTTAATAGGAACAACAACAACAACAGAATGGAATTCTGAAGTTGCCTGAGGTTCAGGAAATTAATTTTATTATTTGGAAACAACATTGAGAGCCTCACAGGGAGTGGACAAAAAGCATAACCTTCCTAAATATCAAGGTTAACAGCTTAATGGGTACTTTTTTCATTTTAGCGCCAAAGCAGAGGTGAAAAAGAAATTAATTTTATCTTACTTTTGTTTGTTTTCTAAACAGTGCTTGACTAAGTCCCCTGGCTGCCTTCCAATTTCCAGTCCTCTTGTCTCGGTCTCCCAAGTGGTGAGATTGTAAGCATGAGCCACAGTATTCAGCTTAAAAACAGAAAACTATTGACATAAAATGTCAAGTTATTTTTCCTAGTGACCAGAATGAAGGTATGAAAGCACTCAGTAATATCTGTCATCAGGTAGGAAGCAGCCCAGTTTTAATTTTCACAAACGTTTATAAAATTACTAGACATAATATCTTCAAATAGAGAAATGATGTAACTAATCTTAAATACCCATGAAACACTTTAATAAGTATCAATTTATTACAAATATTGTTGGATTTTTAACATCGTCTTGGAATTTTAAATTATTATAGCTTTGTCAATTTCATAGATCTATATAAATGATTTTGATACTAATATACTTATTAGTGTTTGTGTGCACTAGTACACTCATCCTAACACACTCCTCCATCCAGCTTCTCATATTTTCTTCCCATCTTCACCTGTTCTTCTCACCAATTTTACATCTCACTTTTCTTTTTTTTTTTTTTTACTTTGTGATCTTTTCAGTTTAATGAAGGTCACTCATTTGGGCATGGGTATGAAATTGTTCTAATGTAACAATGGCTACTTAACTAAGTAAGACATCTTGTCCTACAGCATAATTCCTCTGTATGGGACAAGCTACATGTACGACTGATTTTTTTAAAGCTTCATCCTTTGCAGGCCCTGTATAGGAAACAGTGGTAAGTGCCATGAACTCGTAAGTTCTGTGGTCATGGACCATAAAGCAGCATTCCTTTGGCTTCCTCCCAAGTTTTCATTCCTTATATTTTTTATACTCCCTCTTATGTGGTATTTCCTGAGCCTTGGAGGAAGAGATGTTTGTATGCCATTTAAGACTACACACCCAACAATCATTTGCTCTCAGTTCCTTGACCAGCCATGACATAATTCTCCACATTAATCACTCTTAGTTATCAAAAGTAGACCTGTTCAGCTCCACCCATGTACAGTAACTGTGAACAAAAGTAATTACCACTGTGGCATGATAACCTAAGGATACAGGAGTGTCATATTAATTTTGGCGGTTATAACAGAACCAGTTGTTCTCTAATTGGACATAAGACCTGCTCAACGAGAAGGAAATAATATGTGGTACTGGAAACCTAGCCAACTACCCCAGGCTAGTGAAGTTATGGATCTTGGAGGACAATATACAACCAGCATAATTTTTTTTATTAAACTAGCCAGTCGCTAGATGCATGCTAAATATTTTTCCTATACACACAATTAAGAGTAGCCCTCACCTTTTACCAAGGAACATTCTCTTTGCAACTTATAGCGACCACTATGGAATGCTGCAACCAATTAAAATGCAGAGTTGTGAAACATAAGCCTCATTTATACACGCAGAACACAATTTCTTCACACACAGCTTGTGGGTCCTTCTGAAAGAGGGGCTAGAAGTATTTGAAGAGCCAGAGGATCAGGGAGTTTGCTGGCAGCGTGTGTCTCTAAGGTATGTCAGTGGCTATTCCTGTCTTACTAATGTGAACTTAACAAGTACAACACTAACAGGCATGCTAAATCGGATGGGAAAAAGCCCATGAAGCCTCCACCCTCCATAAAGAACTTTAGAAAACCAAGGCATACTGAGGGTGGAAGAAATAGTCTTCTCCAGGGCAGAGCACACAATGGGTTATCCAATGTCAATTCATCAGTCCTGAAAATATACATATGAATGATATTATCAGATGAAGCTTGTTATACTTAAGGATGTTATGCATATACATATATACATGTAAAGCGCTTAATCTTAACTGAGGCCAGAAGATTAAAGGAGAGCAAGAAGCCGTTTATGAGATGGGGTTGGAGAGAGGAAAGGGAAGGCGAATGGTATAATTATAATATAATTTCAAAACAGAGAAATTATAATGCCAAGGACAGAGCTAGCCTGCAGATATAAAGAAAATATATATCAGGCGTTTGACAATTTGATAAACATTTATCAAACAAAAGAAGTAGATTCAGTCCTAGTGCTGCTGACATAGCCACCTATGGACCTTTAACCAGCTCCACATTGACAGACAAAATCACCTCCTGTGAATTGGGCCTCTGATCCAATCAGAAGTCAGTTGGTTATCCCCTATTGTTCCATTAAGTCTTATCTGACAACTTGGCACTGAAGCATGCAAAGTACAAAGTTGAGGTTGATCATTGCTGACTTTTCTTCCATAACTACATTAACAGCAGCATCTAGCACTATGAAGCCTACCTAGCACAGAGGAAGATTCCCAGTCAATTGCTTCTTCTGTATTATAGAAATAACATGTGTAGTTTATATAACAACAGGATCATCTAAATCTTGGTTGCAGCTAAGGGCAATGGCTATAGCCAATGCAGTTTTGGAACTGTGGTGGTTTGAAAGAAAATGGCCCCCAAAGGCAATGGCACTATTAGGAAGTGTGGCCTTGTTGGAGTAGGTGTGGCTTTATTGGAGGAAGTGTGCCACTGTGGGAGTTGGCTTTGAAGTCTTTTTCTCCAGCTTCACTCAGTGTGACAGTCAGTCAACTTCCTGGTGCCTCTAAGTCAAGATGTAGGACTCTCAGCTCCAGCACCACCTCTGCTTGCATACTGTTGTGCTCCCCTTTATGATCAAAATGGGCTGATCCTCTGAAACTGTAAGTGACCTGCCCTCAATTAAATGTTTTTCTTTATAAGAGCTGCCATGGTCATGTCTTTACAACAATAAAAGTCGAAACTAAGACAGAAGTTGGTACCAGGGACTGGGATGTTGCTGTGATAACCCGACTATGCTCTTGTTTGCAGTAATATGAACTTAGTACTTTGGTTTAGGAAAACAGGAGAATGCTTTTAGCACTGCTTAATGTGACATATTAGTAGGAACATGGAAGTCAGTGGTGTTGAAAATGTTTTGAAATGTCAGGAACTGGCTCAAGAGGTTTCAGGGAATTTGAGTATGTTGCCTAGAAACCATTCTTGTGATATTTTGGTGAAAGAAGCAGCTGCCTTTTGCCCTTGTCCAAAGAATCTGCCTCAAGCTAAAGTGAAGAGTTTTAGATTAATTATATTGACAGAAGAAATCTCAAAACAACCTAGTATAGACTTCGACATGTAGCTAATAGTGGCAACTCTAATGAAGATATATAATGAAAGTAGCAAGCTGAGTAAATAAAAAATACTTGAGGAGAAAAGGAGCACAAGAAAGTTCAATGGAGCTAAATCTTCTGTTCAAGGAGATAAATAGATTAAGAAATGAAATAAAGGGAATAGTGACCCTAGGCAATGATGGTACAAGCCTTTATCCTATCACCCTGTAGGGAGAGGCATGCAGATCTCTGTGATTTCAAGTCCAGCCTTATCTTCAGAGCAAGTTTCAGGACAGCCAGGCTTAGGCAGTGAAAAACAGAAAGCTTGTGAAGATGTAATTAAACAAGGGGTCCCATGTTCCAGACCCAGCAAGCAGCAGAACTTGGCAGATTTGGCCATGTGGCTCCGGCTTTAGAGTTAAGGATAGAAGAAAGGATGTAGGATTCTATAGCTCTGCTCAGCTTGGGCTGAAGAATCAGTTGTGATTACTGAGATACCAGGACTGCTAAAGGAAAATTTTGCTTTGCTGGGATACTTGGTGCTGGTTGAGTGTAACTAAGAAATCAGCAGTGAGATCTGAACACAGAATTCTCAACAGAAGTTCAAATGGCCAAAAGACACTTAAGGGCATGATCAATATCCTTAGCAATCAGGGAAATGCAAATCAAAACAACTTTGAGATACCGTCTTACACCTGTCAGATTGGCTAAAATAAAAAACACCAATGATAGCCTTTGCTGGAGAGGTTGTCAAGTAAAGGGTACACTCATCCATTGCTGGTGGGAATACAAATTTGTGCAAACACTTTGGAAAGCAGTGTGGCGGTTTCTCAGGAAATTCGGGATCAACCTACCCCAGGACCCAGCAATTCCACTCTTGGGAATTTACCCAAGAGATGCCCAATCATATTACAAAAGCATTTGTTCAACTATGTTTATAGCAGCATTATTTGTAATAGCCAGAACCTGGAAACAACCTAGATGCCCTTCAGTGGAAGAATGGATGAAGAAAGTGTGGAATATATACATATTAGAGTACTACTCAGCGGTAAAAAACAATGACATCTTGAATTTTGCATGCAAATGGATGGAAATAGAAAACACCATCCTGGGTGAGGTAACCCAGGCCCAAAAAGATGAACATGGGATGTACTCACTCATAATTGGTTTCTAGCCATAAATAAAGGACATTGAGCCTATAATTCGTAAAAAATCCTAGAGAAGCTAAATAAGAAGTTGAATCCAAAGAAAAACATATAGTTATCCTCCTGGATATTGGAAGTAGACAAGATTGCCAGGCAAAAATTGGGAACTTGGGGGTGGGGTGGGATGGGGGATGAGGGGATGGGGAGAGAAAAGTGTGAAGTGGAGGATGGGAAGAGCTTGGGGGAATAAGATGGTTGGGATATAGGAAGGGTGGATGTGGGAACAGGGAATTATATATCTTAATTAAGGGAGCCATTCTAGGGTTGGCAGAGACTTGACTCTAGAGGGGTTCCCAGGTGTCCAGGAAGATGTCCCCAGCTAGTTCCTTGGTCAGCTGAGCAGAGGGAGCCAGAAATGTCCAGATCCTATTGCCATACTCATGAATATCTTGCATATCACCATAGAACCTTCACCTGGCGATGGATGGAGATAAAGACAGAGCCCCACATTGGAGCACAGGACTGAGCTCCCAAGGTCCTGATGAGGAGCAAAAGGAGGGAGATCATGAGCAAGGAAGTCAGGACCGTGAGGGGTGCGTTCACCCATTGAGACAGTGGGACAGAACTAATGGGAGATGACCAAGTCCAGTTGGAATGGGACTGATGGAACATGCGAACAAACCGGACTCGCTGAATGTGGCTGACGGTGGAGGAGGACTGAGAAACCAAGAACAATGACGATGGGCTTGGAATCTACAGCATGGACGGGCTCACTGTGAGCCTTGTCAGTTTGGTTGCTCACCTTCCTGGACTTAGGGGGAGTTGGGAGGACCTTGGACTTAACATAGTGAAGGGAACCCTGATGGCTTTTGGCCTCGAGAGAGAGGGAGTGGGGGTATGGGTGGAAGGGAGGGGAGGGGAGGGGAAGGAGGAGGGGAGGAGATGGAAATTTTTAATAAAAAAAATGAGGAAAAAAATCAGCAGTGATTATGAAGAGACGAGCATCACAGAGGTGATACCTGGGAAGTATTTCCTAGAAGCACAGAGAAACTATGTTCTAGAGACTCCATGGTTGTACCTCATGCTGGCAGCTGGATTTGGTAATGTGCCAGCATCACCCAGGTGGTACTGGTTTTGAAGGCATGAAGGGATCATGGGGAGCAGCTGCTGTTTGCCACTGTGAGGTCAGGAAATGCCATTGGTTAAGGTGCAATCTCAGTGATGGTTGAAGGCCTAGGAATGAAGGGGATATGCAAAGAAGTTGAGGATTAGCATTAGGCAAAGAGTCTATGAGAGGCTATTCATCACCAAAGGAAGCCGAGACAGGAACTCAAAACCGTAATCTGGGGGTAGGAACCTAGAGACAGGAATTTATGCAGAGACCATGCAAAAGTGCTGCTTGATATATATATATATATATATATATATATATATATATATATATAACCCAGAACCACCAGTCCAGCGATAGCACCACCCATATTGGGCTGGGCCCTTCCTATTCAATCACTAATTTAAAAAATGCCATAAAGTCTCATTTATAGCTCTATCTCATGGAGGCATTTTCTTTTTTTAATTGAAATTGGATGTTTTTATTAACTGAATTTAATTATTTTTTCTCATATTTTTCTTTTTCGACTGGGACTGAAAAAGCATGGGATCAAACCGGACTCTTTGGACGTGGCAGACAATGAGGGCTGACTGAGAAGTCAAGGACATTGGCACTGGGTTTTGATCCTACTACATGTACTGGCTTTGGGGGAGCCTAGTCTGTTTAGATGCACACCTTCCTGGACCTGGATGGAGGGGGGAGGACCTTGGACTTCCCGCAGGGCAGAGAACCCTGACTGCTTTTTGGACTGGAGAGGGAGGGGGAGGGGAGTGGGTGAATGGGGAGGGAAATGGGAGGTGGGGAGGAGGCAGAATTTTTTAATAATAAAAAATAAAATAAAAAAGAAAGAAAAGGAGGCATTTTCTTAATTGACATTTCCTCTTGTCAGATGACTTTAGCTTTTGTCAAGTTGTTATAAAACTATCCAGCACAACTGATCCCTTGTCAAGTTGATACATAAACACATCCCTACTAAGCCACAACCTTTCATTTCTCATTTATCCCCAAATCTCACATCAAAAACATTTACAAAGTCAAACGGTCTTTACAAATGCAAATATGTTAAAAGTTCAGTGCCTTTAAAATATCTGATCTCTTTAAAAATCTAAAATTTCTTTCAAAAGGTTAAATTCTTTCAATGACAGCCTCCTATAAAAATCAAAACTGAGCTAAATTCTTTCTTCAAGCAGGAAGAACCAGGGCACAGTCACAGTCAAGTCAAATCATAACCAAACTACAAAATTTAAATAACTCGATGTACAATTATCTGTGATTTGCTCACAATATTCTGGGCTCTTCTAAAGAACTTGGGTCACTTCGTGGGCTCTGCCCTCTTCAAAACAAACAACTTGTCTCTGAGTCTCCATCTTGCTCTATTTTTGTTCTTCATGGCCATCCCATGGTACTGGAACCTTCAAAATGCTTGAGTCTTCTGTTGAAACTGGGCTTCATTTCCACCAATTGCTTCTCATAGGCTCTCTTCATCGTGCCAAGCCTCGATTTCTCTACATGGTGCCTGGGCCTTCATCTGCCACTGAGACTGCACCTCCATCATTGGTCTCTCTTGGCCTCTCAGGGCCAAGCCTCAGTATCTCACCATGATCATTTCACGCCTTCAAAATGAGTAATACTTAGGTGACTCCTAGACTTCCAAATTCAGCTGCCAGCATGAGGTATGACCTTGGCTGACTCTGGAACAGAGTTTCATTGTGCTTTCAGCAAACAATTCTGAGGAGATTTCACCTCAACATTGCTGGTCTCCTTTTAATCACTACCACTTTCTCAGCTCCAGCAGACTAGCATTTAGCTTCCCACAGAACAGCTTACTAAGCAATGAACACTCAATGTATTTTCTTGCACTAAATTGCAAAATCCTCCCACAATCCTCTCAAAAATATGGTCATATCTGTCACAGCAATATCACACTCCTGGTACCTTATTGAGATAGTTAAGGTTTTTGTTGCTACAATGAATCACCATAACCAAAAAGCAAGATATAGAGAAAAGAATTTATTTGGCTTGCACTTCTATATTACTGTCCATCATCAATGGGAGTAGGAATAGGAACTCAAATGGGGCAGGAAACTGGAGACAGGAGCTTATGTAGAGACCAGGTATGGGTGCTGCTTACTAGCTTGTTCAACATGACTTGCTCAGACTGCTTTCTGATAGAACCCAGGACCACCAATCCAGGGATAGCTCCACCTCCAATGTGGAGCTTCCCCAGTAATCATTTGCCAAGAAAATGGCCCAAAGGCTTGCCTACAAACAAATCTTAGGAGCCATTTTTTAAAAGGAAGTTCCCTACACTCAGATGATTTTAGCTTGTATTCAGTATGCTAGGGCTGAATATTTACCTTAAGAGGAATGGAGTGAGCAATAACCTCATTTTAGCTCACAAATTTCTTCAATAAATAAATTGCATTTTAATACACATTCACATATCTTGCCACAATCATTAAAGAAATCACACACTTGGTCTATCCAATCTGACAGCCAAAATCAAAATCATGGATCATCCCAAGGGAAGACTTTAGGAAACACTCAAATGATCAATAAATCAAATATTTAAAGCATAGAAAACACAAGTCTGAATCATTAAGGGCAGATCTATCAAGCTATGCTTCTTATGTAAAATATGCATCACTGATCTAGAATGGATGAGACTCAAGTAGCTCTTTATAGAGCAGAAAGCAGTTACATTGAGAAATCTCAAAAGAAAAAAAAAGAATAAAAAAGAACTCAAGAGTATAAAAGCCTTTGTGAGTATCTCCAGGAAGTCATGTCTTAAACCCTGGGTTCTTCTTTCTATAATCCTTGGCCAAGGACATCCTGCTAAGGGCAATTTGGAGGTAAAATCACTAAGTGTATTTTCTCGTAGGTCCAGCTGAGATCAGATCAGGACACACACTTTTTCCTTTTCTATGAACAACTCTCCATCTGTCCTCAGTCAGGATAGATTGTTAGGACACTGTTCTTGACCACTCTCATTTGTCAAGAGGAATTGTTACAGATGAAAAGGTGTAATGCTACATTTTTACTGTTTTGAATCCCATAGTATGTGATTTTGTCAGTGCAGTGTTGAAAATTGTCTTTTAACTTAAATGCTTTTTAGCATTAATTTTTCAGACTATAGATTTTTCTACGCTGTCTCCTTTACAAAAATCCAAGCTGTTTCTTATGATGTTGATTAAAGTACATAATCAGAATTTTAAAACTAACATTTGGCAGTTTGAAATTAAAATATAATTACATCATTTTACCCTTCCATCTCCTTTCTTCTCTCCAACTCCCCCAAACCTCCTTTAATTCTGTCGGGTTCAAGGCATCTTCCTCTTTAATTGTTTATATATAAATATATAAATACAACCTCCTCAATCCATAAAATGTACATATATACTTTCAGGATATGTAACTGAAAGTTTTTTCGTCCCACCTGGTCCTTCAGCTGTTTTTTAAAATAACTACTCTGAGGCTTAATATTAATTGCAATCTGTTTGGACTATTAGCTTTTCACAAAAAAAGCCCTTAGGGATGCAAGTGGCATATATGAACATAATAAGAGCAGTTTGCAGCAAGCACATAGACAACAGCAATTTAAATGGAGAGAAACTAAAAGCAGTTCCACCACAACTAGAAACAAGATAAGGCTACCCATTCTATTCACACACTCAGTATAGTATTTGTAGTCTTATCTAGAGCAATAAGATGAATGAAGGAGATTAAAGGGCTACAAATTGGGAAGGAAGAAGCCAAGGAATATTTATATGCAGATGAAATGATAGTGTACAAATGTGTTCTTAAATGTTCTCCTGGGAGACTTCTACAGCTGATAAACTTATTTTTCCCAGTAGCAGTATACAAAATTAACTCACAAAATTAGTTTTCCTTTTATATAAAAATGACAAATAGACAGAGAAAGAAATCAGGGAAACAATACTTTTGATGATAGTCTCAAATAATATAAAATATCTCTGTGTGTTTCTAGCTCAGCAAGTTAAAGGCCTACACAATAAAAACTTAAATTGAAGAAGCTATAAGAAGATGAAAGGTCTCTCGTGTACAAAAACCCAGTATCTTTAATATAGTAAAAATTACCATTCTACCAAAAGTAATCTTTAGATTCAATGCAGTATTCATCAAAATTCTGCCACGATACCACACACATTATTTAAACACTGTGTGATCCATTTAGAGGTTCTCTTTGTGGGAAATCTATCTGACAATCAATTGTTTTGGAGTGACTTGGCCCAATGGGTGTGATCTTCTCTGGGGATACATGACCCAAAGACTCCCAAATAAAATGCCAGGCTGGGCCAGTTGTGGAGGGTTTGCTGGCTGTGGCAGCTTGGTGAACTTCCCTGGACCTCTCTGATGTCCACTGGGAATGAGATAATCAAACCTGAAGAAGCAATAGTATTGCAGCCTTGTTCTGTATTGTGCACGTACTTTTATTTTGTACCTTTTAATAAACCAGACATAATAACAGATTCAGTCCTTTTTACCTGGTTCCCCACATTGGGGTCAAATATAAATGAAGACTTTTCTGCCCTACCCATTCCAGCAATCGCTTTTAGAAAATCACTCAGAGTCCTAATGCTAATTACAAACTGGAGTATTGTTCAGCTTTACTGCTAACTAGCTCTTACAACTTAAATTAACCCATTTCTATTAATCTATATTTTGCCACATAGCTTTGTGGCATTACTTGTTCTTTAGTACATCTTGCCGTTTCAGCAGCTCGCTGGCATCTGCCTCTGACTCCACTTTATGTCTCCCTGTATCTTTGATTGGATTTCCCACCTGACTCTATCCTGCCTTGCTATAGGCCAAAACAGATTTTTTTTATTTTCTTTTTAAAAGTTAAAAAATGGCAATAAAACATATTCACAACATATGGAGTGGTTAACCCAAAGTAGCTGTTCTATTCATAATAACCAGAAGTTGAAAACAACATAGATAGATGCCAATAGATGAATAGATAAAGAAAATGAAGTTACTTTACACAATTAAGTATTAAGCAAGTTTTTAAAAATATGAAATTTGAAGATGAATGGATGGGACTAGAAAAAACTCATTCTGATAGATATAAGTCAGACCAAGAAAAAACATTTACTTACAAATGCATTTTAGCTGTTAAGTCACTGATAAGCGAGTTTACAATTTATACATTCATGGAGGTTAGTTGTAAAGTACAGGATTAGGGAGATGGATGGATCTCCGTAGGATATGGAATTAGAATATATAATTATGGATGGACAAGGGGGGATGGTACAAGAGGATCAAATGGTATAGGGTAGGGAAGGGAAGGATGAGGGAAGGAATATGGGGGGCATATAAAACTAAGAACTAGAAAGATATGTTTTAAAATTTTCTCTTCCTTTAGCATAGGTTGGCATAATATTTTATTCATTACTTCTTGGAAGCTGTTGTGGGTATGGTGAGAACAACAATAAAGTTAAGGAAGATGTTTCCTTAGCTATTAGAGAAGTTAAGATTTAAAATTTATACGTCTTAGAAGTAGACTTAAGCATATAACTGGAGCTAAAATTATTCTGACAAATTTAGAGTGAAGAAATTTGAGGTGGCACAGGTGTGAGGATATTAGCATGATTTCTTTAATAATCATAATTTAAATATTATGAGCTTACTAGACAACTAGAGTGCTCTTGTCAGTTTCATATATATAAACAGAATATTCATTTAGTTCTGAAATCAAGTGCTTTAAATGTAGAGAAAGTTATCTCAAGGCTTACATATTTTTAAAAACATACTTGAATAAAAATTTTTGATTGTGTTCTCAAGCAGAAACCAATGGCTGAGAAGGTCTTAGGTCTTGGGGGAGGCAAGGTTACTATAGATGTTTATCTACATTGATGTGGTGCCAAATTGTCTGATACATATTTTTGTTTATATCCATAAACAAGTGTTACTATTGGCAAAGATTCTCTTTGCAATAGACTGTGGTGAATACAGAGCTATACAGATGTTCTCTGTTAATGACAAGGGTGAGTTGAGTTCTCATTTGCATTATCTCATCTAAGATTCCAAATAAAGGCATGCAAACAATGCAAAAATGAGAAGATGGGGATGAGGGACACAAAATGCTTTCTTCTGCATAGGACATTGCCGTTGGAAATGTACTGCCACAGTTGCTGCAGCTACCTGAGCTGAGCTAACATTAGACTGGGATTGGAGAAGGGCTGATGGCTTCCATGGAGAAGCAAGCATTATCTTTATTTGTGTATCCACGGGCAATCCCTCCAGGTTTCAAGGGATATTTCATAACCTATAGTTATACAGAAGAAGTTGTTAAACTCAGTGTGTTAAAAATAAAATAAAAAGACCACAATAAAAGGAATTGTAGGAATGGGCATGCATTGGCAGGGATGGGAGGGAGGGTAGTGAGTGAAAGCAATCAGAATTTATTATGTGTAGGCATGATATTGTCAAAGAAAAATTTCTGCAGAAGTTTAAACAAGGTAAAAGAAACAGCCACTGAAATATAACCACGAAAGTATTAAATATAACACAAGTATTAAAAGAAACAAAATTTACACAGGTAATAAATAAGTGTAGTGTGATTCCTTAGTTCATTGAATGACTTTCCCAGAAGGTTCCATGAGGTGCTGAGAAGAAGCTATATTCTTTTGTGTTAGGGTGAAATGTTCTTTAGATGTCTGTTTAGTCCATTTGAGTCATGACATCTGTTACTTCTCTTATTTCTCTGCTACGTTTCTGTCTGCCTGACCTGTCCATTGGGGAGAGGGAGGTTGAAGTCTCCTACTATTAGCGTGTGGGGTTTGATGTGTGAATTAAGCTTTAGAAAGGTTTTTTTTTTATTTTTCTATTCAAAAATTTACACTTCCTCTCCTCCTCCCATTCCCCTCCTGCTTCCCCACTCACCTTCCTCCTTCCCTCTCCCTCCTTAAGAGAGGGCAGGGAACCCTGCCCTGTGGGAAGTGCAAGGCCCTCCCCTCATCCAGGCCTAGGAAGCTTTGCATCCAAATAAACTAGGGTCCCAAAAAGCCAGTACATGCAGTAGAAACAAGTCCCAGTGCCTTTATCAATGGTTTCTCAGTCAACCCCCATTTTCAGCCATATTCAGAGAATCCAGTTTGATCATATGCTCATTCAGTCCCGATCCAGCTGGATTTGGTGAGCTCTAAGGGGGTGGACCAACCCCTTGTGGTCCAGACTTCCTTGCTCATCTTCTCCCGTCTGCTCTTTAACTGGACCTTGGGGGCTCAGTCTGTTGCTCTGATGAGGGATTTTGTCTCTATCTCCATCCTTCACTGGACAAAGTCTCTATGGTGATATTTGAGATAATCATCAGTGTGATAGTGGGGCAAGGCCCTCTACTCTGCTGCCCAAGGACCTAGCTGGGGACATCCCCCTGGACACCTGGGATCCCCTGTAGAACCAGGGGAGTGGGAGGGTAGAGATGGAGGAAGGGTGGATATAGGAACAGGGAAGAAGATATCTACATTAAGAGAGCCATTTTAGGGTTGGCAAGAGGTTTCTTTTACATATGTAGGTGTGCTTGTGTTTGAAGCATAGATAGATGTTCAGCATTGAGACTTCATAGATTTTTTCCATTGATTAGTATGAAGTGTCTTTCTCCATCTCTTTCTATTGATTTTAGTTTTAAGTCTATTTTGTTACATATTAGGATAGCCACACCTGCTTATTGCTTGTTTCTTAGGTTCATTTATTTAGAAAATCATTACCCAACCCTTTACTCTGAGGTATTGTCTGTCTTTGAGGTTGAGATGTGTTTCTTGTATATAGCAGAAGGATGGATCCTACTTTTGTACACATTCTCTTAGCCTGTGACTTTTTATAGCTGAACTGGGTCCACTGATATTAAGAGATATTAATATCCAGTGATTGTTAATTCCTGTTTGTTTATAGTGGCAGTATTTGTGTGTTTCCCTTCTTTGGGGTTTGCTGGTGTGAGACTATCTGTTGTCTGTGTTTTTGTAGGTGTAATTAGCTTCCTTGGGTTGAAGTTTTCCTTCTAATACTTTCTGTAGGGCTGGATTTGTAGATAGGTATTTTTAAAATCTGTTTTTTGATGAATATCCTGTTATTTACATCGATGGTGCTTGAATGTTTTGTTGGGTCTAGTAGTCTGTGCTTGTGTCCACTGTCTCTCTTAGTGTCTGCAGCAGATCTGTTCAGGACCTTCTGGTTTTCATGGTTTCCATTGAGAATTCGGGTGTAATTCTTTTTTTTTTTTTATTAAAAATTTCCATTTCCTCCCTTCCTCGTCCCCCTTCCCTTCCCTCCCTTCCACCCATATCCCCACTCTGCCCCTCTCCAAGACAAAGAGCCATCAGGGTTCCCTTCACTATGTTAAGTCCAAGGTCCTCCCAGCTCCTCCTAAGTCCAGGAAGGTGAGCAACCAAACTGACAAGGCTCACAGTGAGCCCGTCCATGCTGTAGAGTTCATGCTGATCGCCGTAGTCCTTGGTTTCTCAGTCCTCCTCCACCGTCAGCCACATTCAGAGAGTCCGGTTTGGTCCCCTGTTCCATCAGTCCCATTCCGACTGGACTTGGTGGTCTCCCGTTAGATCTGTCCCACCGTCTCAATGGGTAAACGCACTCCTCACGGCCCTGACTTCCTTGCTCATGATCTCCCTCCTTTTGCTCCTCATCAGGACCTTTGGAGCTCAATCCGGTGCTTCTATGTGGGGCTCTGTCATTTTCTCCATCCAATGCCAGGTGAAGGTTCTATGGTGATATGCAAGATATTCATGAGTATGGCAATAGGATCTGGACATTTCTTGCACAGGTCTGCCTTTATACATTACTTGGCCTTTTCCCTTTGAAGTTCTTAATAGTCTTTCCTTATTCTGTATGTTTTGCATTTTGATTATTATAAGGAGAAGAGACTAAATTTTTGTTTCAGTCTATTTGGTATTCTGTAAGCTTCTTGTGCCTTTATAGAGATATCCTTCTTTAAGTAGGGAAAGTTTTATTCTATGGGTTTTGTTGAATATATTTTCTTTTTCTTTTTGCTGGAATTCTTCTCCTTCTTCTGTCTTTATTATTCTTAGGTTTAGTCTTTTCATGGTCTCCCAGATTTTCAGGATGTTTTGTTTTAAGAATTTGTTGGATTTAACATTTTCTTTGATGGATGAAACTTTTTCCTCTGTAGTATCGTTAGCACCTAAGATACTCTCTTCCATCTTATACTCTGTTGGTTATGCTTGTATCTGTAGTTCCCATTAATTTACCCAGATTTTCCATTTTCAGAATTTTCTCAGTTTGTGTTCTCTTCATTACCTCTATTTCAGTTTTCCATTCTTGAACTGTTTGCTTCACCTCTTTGTTTTTTCTTGTTTTTCTCAGATTTCTTTAAGAGATTTATTGATTTCTTCCAATTATTTGCTTGCCCTTTCCTTCATTTCTTTAAGGGTAATTTTCATTTCCTCTTTAAAGGTTTCCATTACCCTCATAAGTTATATTTAAAATCTTTTTCTTCTGCATTAGGATGATGAAGTCTTCTTCCTGCTTGACCACTGGTTTCTGGTGTTACCATGTTGCTTTTTAGGTTGGTGAATGAATTCTTGCCTTGGCAAGATGGTAAGTGCCATCTCTTCCTCTAACTGGTGCTGGTAGTGTCTTTGCCTCTTGGTCTGATATTTTTTCAATTTCTTTCTTCAGAGAGTTAAAATTTTTGTCTTGTTCCTGATTTTAGAGGAATTTCCTTGTTTCTCTCCTTATAATTTGATGCTTGCTCTTTGTTTCCTATATATTGTTTTTTATTATGTTTAGGTATGTTCCTTGTATTCATTATCTTTTCAACACTTTCCTTCCATGGTTGTCTGACAGAGGGGATTATTTCAACTTTTTTTCATCTGTTGAGAGTTGCTTTGTGACCGAGTATATGATCAAAATTTCAGAATATCCTCATGTGATGCTGAGGAGGAGGTATGCTCTTTTGTGTTTGGGTTAAATATTCTGTAGATATCTGTTAGGTCCATTTGAGTCATAATGTCTGTTAGTTCTGTGTTATTTCTCTGTTTACTTTCTGTCTGGATGACATGTCCATTGGTGAGAGTTGGGTGTTATAGTCTCCAACTGTTATTGTATTCAATTGCCACAATATTATTGTGTGGGGTTCTGTATGTCACAGGGGATAGAAGGGTTTCAATATTTCTTTTTTGGGGTTTCAATATTTCTATTTTCTGATATCTTCTTTAATTTCTTTCTTCAGAGAGTAAAAGTTCTTGTCATCCAGGTCTTTCACTTGCTTATGGTTAGAGTTCTGGAAAGTTTTTTTTTAAATACTATTTGATGCTTTTGTAAAAGGCATAAATTCATGAACTTTTTTCTCAGTCTATTTATTACTTGTAAATAGGAGGGATACTGATTTTTTTTTTTTTTTTTTTTTGGTCTGGAGAGCTGTCTCAGTGCCTAAGAGCATTTATTGCCCCTCTAGAAAACCTATGCTCAATTTCTGGCACCAACCTGGAGACCCACAGCTGGCTGTATCTCCCTGAGCACACAGATATATGCAGGTAAAACAGTCATACATGGTCAAGCAGTGGTGGTGCATGCCTTTAATCCCAGCACTTGGGAGGCAGAGGTAGGCAGATCTCTGTGAGTCTGAGGCCAGCATGGTCTACAAGAACTAGTTCCAGGACAGAAAGGGCTGTTACACAGAGAAACCCTGTCTTGGAAATAAAAAAAAATCTGAATGGATAAAGCTAGGTAGAAGAGGGATAGGTCAGTCCGGCAGTTATCAGGAATAAATAAAAGGGATCTGGCTTCAAGTCAGAGAAGAAGAAAGAAGAAGAAAATGATGAGAAAGAGTGGACATATTTGGGGTAGAATTCAGGCTTTTGCCAGTCAGATATGGAGACAACAGGAAAGTAAGGTTTACAGAAGGAAGAAAAGTAAAAAGTCCTGGAACAAAAGGTAGATAAAGAGAAACAGTTTAATTAAGTTAAAAGAGCTATCCAGAAATGAGCCTAAGCTAGACCAAGTATTCAATAATGATAATAATAAGTTTCCATGTTATGATTTGGGAGCTGGTTGGAGGCCTAAAAGAAAAAGCCCCACATTCTCTCTAGGTCTGTGGATTGTAGCATTGTTACCCTTTACTTTAAAGCTATTCTTCACTCATAAGTGGATACATATCATGTTTGTATTTTTTGGTCTGTGTCTGGGTTACTTCATTCAGAATTATTTTTTTTCTAGTTCCCCCCATTTTCCTGCAAATTTTATGATGCCATCATCTTTAACAGCAGAGTAATACTGCATTGTATAAATGTACCACATTTTCTTCATCCATTCCCTGGTTTAGGGGAATCTAAAGTTTTTTCAGGTTCTGGTTGTTATGAATAAAGCTCCTATGAACAAAGTTGAGCAAATGTTCTTGTGGTATGATTGAGCATCATTTGGGTATATGTCTAAGAGGGATATAACTGGATCTTGAGGTAGATAGATTCCCAATTTTCTGAGAAACCAACATATTGATTTCCTATAGAGCTATAGTGGTAAAAACAGCATTGCATTGACATAATCAATGGATCAAATAAAATACCCAGACAGAAATCCCCACAGCTATGTCTACACTAATTTTTGACAAAGTATCCAAAATTATACATTGGAAAAAAATAAAGCATCTTCAACAAAAAGCACTGGCATAACTGGATGTTGGCATGTAGAAGAATGAAAATTAACCCATTTATATTATGCTGCACAAAATTCAAGTCTAGGTGGATCAAAGACCTCAACATGAATCTAGTTACACTAAACCTGACAGAAAAGAAAATGAAAAAAAAATAAAACTCTTTGCCATGCTAATGTAATAGGTACATCATTGTTATCTAGGACAATACTTATTTTACCATGAAGACTTAAATATGGATGTTATGCATTTTTTATTTTATTTTACGTACTAACTACAGTTTCCTCTCCCTACTCTTCTTCCATTTCCTGTCCCAATTACTCAGCTCCCTTCTGTCTCCTCTGCCCATCCACTCCTCCTATGTCTCCATTCAGATTGGGTAACATCTCCCTTGGGAATGAAGAGCATATCAAGTTGAAGCAGGACGAATCTCCCTCTGTAAATTTTAAGGAAAATGGTTGAGTTGATGTATCATAAATGTATGTTTTATTAATATCCTTCCCAAAGCCAATTCAAAACCTATTCACTGTGTAGATTAGAACGTGAAAGGTCATGAGAAGAGTGGACGGATTTACCATTTATGTTACTAAGACGGAACACATATATGCCACCCTCATAAAACAATTTCATATGGCTTAGTTTCTGTTAGTGTAACTTATATTGTAACTCAGTAAAAATATGTCTACAAACTCTTTGCTTCAAGACACTCTGCTCCAGTCGTAATCGCTTTACAATGCCTTTGAAAATTGTTTGACATTAATTTGTTTTAAGTAAATAGAAATTAGTCTGCTAAATAAAAACAGAATTACAAAGGACTAGGGAATTATCTTCCTAGGACAGATTAATGTCTACATGTTTTATTAGTCAAGAGAAGTACTGTCCATTGAAAGTGATCTTATTCCTTGTAACCATGTGATCTTTGTGCCTCCCGATGTGATTCAGAGATCAGACAAAGTATAAACATATTTAGAACTTCAGTTCTCAGAATACTGGGCTCATCCATCAGCAGACTGACAAGGTCTGAGACAAAATATTATGCTTGGCACACAACCTGCTTGAAATTTTCCTGTGGCTGTAATGTAACACACCTGACAGATGTTTTAGTCACTTAACACAGCATGGGATATCCATAAACACCACTGTATTCAGCAACACAAGGATTATTTTTCTTTTGTCTGCCTGAAGTTATATGACTTGTAATCAATAAAAGATGGAAGCATAAGTAGGCAAAACATAGCATATGATATGATTGTCATGCAAAGTTTCTCTTTCTTACAAAACTTATAACTTAACCCAGAAACTGAGATGCATTTCACGTTGGAAGAAAACATGCTACAGTTCTCTCCCTTTCTATGACCTGACCTGGTCCACAAAAGAAAGCACCATCAGTTATTTGCTCACAGAGAGAGGTAATATGCCATTTATTTGCATTTTGTTAGCTCTTAAGGCTATGATTGTGTTACTAATTCCTTGTTAATTTTACATTCGACATGGCAAACAGAAACAGCAAGTACAACTACAAGAACACTATTTTATATTCGCAGTAACAATGCATCAGATTCAAAGAAAAAGTGCAGAAATGAATATACACCATCTGTAGTTTTTCCAATTTATATCATAAATCCTAAGGGGTAGAGATGGATGCTATTAATTTAAATGTCATGCTTGCACAGAATGAAGCACAGCAGTTTTAAATTTGGCTTTATTAAGGTTTCTTTTTTAGCTCAAGTTTCCATTTGGTAAATAGTAATTGGAGCAAACGCTCACTGATGAAGTTTATTTAGGCCCTTTAGGGAGCAGTAACAAGCAGGGGGTACAGTACTTTATAAAAATAGCATTTTATTGCATTTATAAATTATTATATAATCAAAATCTTCTTTTACTGTACAATTGTATAGGGAGTTCAGAAATAGGAAAGTTAACCATGGTGGTCCCTCTGCATATATACCTATTTGCTGTTGTCAGCATAGATATTCAAGGATAAGTTTTGTTTACATAGGTCATAGCCTTTATCATCTTACTTTAGGGCTTAATGATTTGCTGGGCACACCTACATATGCAGATGCACAAATGGTTTTTTAGAAAATAACTGGTTCTTAGGATCTTTGTGCCATGGTAAGTCTGTAGAAGAGAATGAAAACATTCTCTAAGGTGATGCCAAAACATAAAAGATAGTTTGGAATCCAGAGAAATGCACATTCCAGAAAGTCAGAAATTAGTCCAAGAATTTCTCTTTTTAATATTTTATTTTTCCCTCTCACTAGCTATTGGATACTAACTTTCCTGATATGTAAATCCAGACTCTTGCATGTACAGAATAACAATTGGAATTATGATTCATCATTAATAGTGCTATTTTGTTTTGCTAGTTTCTGAATCAAATATCTTTGAACAGGACTTTCTTAAGCTTAGTATGATTTATATATTTAAATCTTGAGTGTTATTTTAATTTTAATTTTATTCCTGAGGGAAGTGTGTATCACTTTAAAGATATCTAAACACACTACAACTTGCCTATTGGATGCTTGCTGGTTCCTCCCACTGGAAAGACTTTTCCTTCAGAGTTTAGATTATCATCAGTTTCCTGAGGAAAGTCATAGCCTGCCTTAATGACCCAATCCTGTGGTTCTTGCTGCAGATCTCCTTTCTAATAAGTGTAGGTAGTATAGTTTCAGTTTTATTTTTGACTATTTGATTAATATCTCTCTCCTACTGCTGTACAGGTTCCATCATTAAAAGGATTCTATATTTGGGACACTCTCATATTGCTGGGACCAGCATGTTTTAGAGATAGACTTTATTTTACTTGAGCACTTAATAAAGAAGAATATTTATTAATATGTTTAATAGAGAGGTGTTTTGAGATAATATTTGTACAGAATTATGTGTATACAAGACAAAAAGACTTGCATGACTTTAAAACTAATATATTCTTTTATAAAAACAGGTTCTTTTCCCCTACAATATTCTGATTACAGTTTCCTCTCCCTCTACTTTTCCAAGTTTCTCCCACTTCCCTCTCATCTAGACCTACCCCCTTTCAGTTTCTCAGAACAGAACAGGCTTCTAAGAGATAACAAAACAAAAAATAAAAGATAGTAACCACAAGAATGGTTTTGGATAAAGTAAACATAAATAAGCAGCCTAGGAGACAATATTTTACAGCACTTCTGGGGGAATGCCTTTTATATTATTTGTACAGTATTGTAATATTTAATTATAATTTGTAAATTATAACAAAATGGATAGTTCAAACAGTTTGCTTGTTATAGAATAATATTTATATGTTGATAGATAACATTTTTCTTATTAACTTGGAATTGGTTGAGTGTTGTGGAATATTTTTTTCTTTTCTTTTTTTCTTTTTTTTGGAATGTTATTTTAACAATGTAAAGATGTGTTACATTTGTTTATGTTGCAGAATATTACCTTAACTGTGTAAAGGTATGTAATATTTTTTATGCTGCATTTGTTTAAGGATGCAAAGATGGTGTTTAACTATGTACAATTGTGATGCATTTGTTTTACCTTGCCTGACTGAGGCCCCTGATTTTTCTAATAAAGAATTGGATAGCCAATCCCTAGAGAGAAAATAGATTGGTGGGGCTGGCAAACAGAGAGTTGAAGTGGGAGGAGAAATCTAGGTTTGATAAAGTAGAAGAATGAAAGAAGAAAGAGGAGAGAATAAGGTACATGCCCAGGGCCAGAAGCCAGGCAGATGATAGCCAGAAGACATGAGAAGCAGTGAAGGGAAGGCATAGAGAAAGAAAGAAAAGGTAAAAAATGCCAAGGCAAAAGGTAGATAAAGAGAAACAGGTTAACTTGAGCTAAAAGAGATAGACAGAAATGAGCCTAAGCTAGACCAAGCATAGTAAGAAATCTCTGTGTCATGATTTTGGAGCTGATTGGTGGTCCAAGAGAAAAAGTCTGGTACAGCTGAAAGATAAAGCCGAAAGTCTGCTATAGAAATGAGGATGTGGCTTTGACAGTACAGTCATCTAATTCTGGTACATCTCACACTTATTTCATGACAAGGACATTATAATGCAATCCCACATCACTACAGAAGGAAGCTGAATAGGAGGGTCACCTCTGACATTTATGCAACCTTTGAATGGGATACACCTTGCAAGTGAAATGGAGTACTCAGTAAACATCAGAGAAATTGTATGACTTCTTACTAATAACAAAAAATAATAGGCATGCAGGGTGTATTGACTCAAACCTTTAATCCCAGCACTTAGTAGGTAGAGGCAGGTGAAAAAAAAAGAACTGAGGACGTGGTTAGATAGGAAACTGCAGATTGCTACTTCACATAACTCACCCCATTTATGTGTTATGGTCAGTTTCTATGTAGTGATAAAGGAGATTGAAATATTACTACCCATCAGTTGATATTCCTGAAGCAGGAAACACTTTCAAAGGGTAAATTCAGTATCAGTTTTAGGAAATGATCCAATAGACCCAGCACACAAGATGTTTGGTGGGAATATTGGGCTTCGGGGGTTCGTCACACTTTCATCTTGCTTAGGATCATTGAGATAGAGAATGAACTTCCTGTGTTTCAAAACAACCTCCTTATGTTGAGGCATGATCAGAACAGATTGAACTCTGAAGAAATTAAGCATAAAAGTACATGCCATCTGCCACTAAAGCAATTTCAAAAATCTTTTATTCTTCTAGTCTGCTGTGGGACAATGATCTTCTTGTAGCCTGTCACCTGTATTGTTTTAATAAAATGCTGATTGGTCAGTAGCCAGGCAGGAAGTAGTGGCCGGATAATGAGAACAGGAGAATTCTGGGAAGAAGAAAGACTCAGTCTGCGGTTGTCACCCAGATGCAGAGGAAGCAGATGAGAATGCCTTGCTGATAAATGGTAACAAGCCATGTGGCTGACATAGACAATGTAGGATGTAAGAGTTAATAAGAAGCCTGAGCTAGTAGGCCAACCAGTTTATGATTAATGTAGACATCTGTGTGTTTCTTTGAGACTGAATGGCTGCAGGACCAGGACGGACAGAAACCTTGGCCAATAGTAGTCCTGTAGATACCTAATCTGTTTTCTCTTTTCTTCTAACTTCTTTCATGACATTGAGTGTCAACAATATGCAAGAAAATGTCCACCAGACATTTTAAGTACTATAAACCAGACATATTCAAGTACTATAAACTTATAATTTCACTTTATCTGTGAGGTTTCAGATGTTAGATACAGTAGTGTAGTTATTAAGGTTTGTGGCAAGCAGAGAGTGATAACATCTGTTTCTAACTCCAGCACTAAAGAGCCTGAAGAAAGACAATAAATAAGTTATGGCTGCTTTGGGCTACATACTAAATTGCCACCAGAGTTAAATAGAAACAGCCTGTTTCCAAAATAAAAAGTGTAGCATGAATAATAAAAACCCAGAGTCAGATATTGGGGTTTAAGCTGAAGATCAGAAAAGCAAAACAGGCAAACCACTAGAGAAGTCTTTCACTCTCAAGGTTGGGTAACTCTAGACTGTGCCCCAAGTCTCTGTCTCCTCCTGTTTTATATTCCCCTATAGTGCTGGGATTAAAGGAGTGTGAAAGTCTAGTACTGAGACCACTACCATTTCTTCATTGATTTTGTGTAGCCCAGGATGACCTTGAACTCACAGAAATCCATCTGCCCCTGTCTCCAATATCCTGGTATTAAAGGTGCATGACACCATTGCCTGGCCTCTAGTGGCCTAATTTTACCTTCTGGTCTTCAGACAAGCTATATTTATTGAAACATAAATAAAATATCAGTATAAATATATAAATCACTATAAATAAATAAGTCAAATTTTAAATAAAGAAAAGTTCTCATTTAGATAGTTAAAATAGCATTACTGCTATTTTAGAAAACATGATAACTGTTATCATCATTACTACTCTTTGTATTATAATTAACATGGCACTGTAATTTCGCATTGGCCAAGTGACCTAAATAATACTCAGTGTTGGGGCTGTTTTCTCATGATGAACAATCCTACTTCTCCATTTGCCAAGACCCTCCAGTGTTATATATGGAGATTATTGAAATAATTTGAAACTTGGAAAGTTATTGCACATTAACAGTCAGGTGGTCTGGAAGGAACTCATGGAGGTAAGTCTTAGAAGATGTCCTCTCTTCTGAGTGTGCAGTGTTTCCTGTTTTTAGTTTTGCTCCCTTGTGGCTCTCAAAGTATTTGTGAGACTGATGGGCTGGCTTCAGTCTTATCCGTCTATTGTTTCAGGCTCAGGCCCCTGTGATTATGTGTTTGATTCCTTCCCTCTCATGTTCTGGTGACTTACCTCTTTTTCTCCAAAAAGATGTTAGTGTAATTATTTGCTTATTTCTCTAACAACTTCCCTCTGATTGCAAAAACTTTAAGGCATTCCTCTTGATGGGAGCTATGCAGTTATCTTTTATTTAAAAATTTAAAAAAAAAATGACTGCCCTGGTATAAAATGTTCTTGTCATAAAACTATAATAACCAAATATTGATTATGTATTTTTAAATTTCCCAGTTATTAGTGTTAGAGAAATTCTAATAATAAATTAGAAAAATTCTAAATTTCTTTCTAAATTACCAAAGAAGCATTGTACTTACTGATAAAAAATATTTATAAGGAAGTAGAGAGAAGAAAATAACATAAATGCATATTCAAATTTATTTTTCTGGCAAATTGGCATTATTATTACTGCTGAATTTTACAAAATAAAATAAATACTATTACCCTCATCAACAGAAAAATAGTAATGCAGACACTTGTTTTGTTAATACTGTGGCTCATGGCGGACTGTAGTGCCTCTCCAAGAGGCACTATGTTCTTTCTTGCTGAAGAATGTTTGTAACCTTTGCCTATTGTCTGGCAATAGGCACTTGTACTGCAGTGGTATCCATGTGAGTAGTGTGCAATATGAGCTGATGTATTGACATCCAAAAGTTTGCACACATTGAAAAAAGAAGGAAAATCCTATATCTTAAGACTTCTTCATTTACAAAACAGAATTATAAAGTCTTACAAATGTTTGCAGTGGCTGAGTACTGATGTCCTTAATAGGTTGGTTTATCCTTTGATGCCTTTAAGAGATTTTGAAAAGGTGATAAAGTTCTGCAGTGAGGAGAAAGTGCAACAGAAGTCTCAGTTTTGCCTGCCTAGTACATGGTAAGGTGTTGACTAATATATAGCAAAGTGTTTTAGTTTGTTAATGCCCACATAAGTGGATTTATGGATTATACTCTCATAAAATCATCCTTACAATGTGGGATAAGGTCATAAAAAGTTTCCTGAAGAGAAACTCAAGAGTGAAGATAATTTAACACCATTATTTCAAGCAGAAGGAAATGACAAGCAAAGAACACGCTGACAGATCACCCATTATCATGTGAACTCTTTTCAGTCACATGGCATAAAGACAATAGGACCCCATCTCAGCCAAAAATTAGAGGTTTTAAAGATGATTAAAATAGAATTTTACATACAATACTCGTTTTAAGGTTACAATTTGTCTTTTTACCTTTTGTGTTTTAAGATGTGGGGAAGATGGTGCTACTTAATTTGGGAAAATAGGCGAGTGTGGATATCCACATCCTACCAGCAAACTGTTTGTTCTGTGAGTGACACTGTTAACTTGTGTTTGGAAGGAGGATATGTGTTTATAATTTATTTTGTCCTCATTACACAGTTTTGAAACAGTAAGTCTTACTGGGTGTAAAATATTTTTGCTTTAATATGATATTAGCAGAAGTATATGCACATAATTTACACATGAATATCTTAGTGGATCACTCAGTTGAGTGTATGCTAGGTGTTATTACCCCCTGCTAAATAAATTTTTTTTCAACTTAGACATTTTGTTGTTAGAAAATACATCTTAATTCTCTCTAGTGTTTCTTTTGCTGCAATTTCTTAATACCTGGAAAATTTTTCTATCATAGTACAAAGATAACATATTCAAGAATTCTCTTTGCAGGTTTCTCTCCACTTAGAATAGAGATCGAAATAATTTCTTGTTATTCTGAAGAATATAAAGAAATATTAAGGAATATTTCTTTAATTCTGAAAAACATTGGTAAAGTTATGTATGTCACACATACAAGGTATTTGAGAATAAAGAATAAATGTCAAATTAAAGTGACTATAAACAGAATTGGTATGACATACAAATTTAAATATAAGTGCAAATATTTACTCAATGCATCCTTTCAAAGCCAGAGCAAGTACTTTCTTCATCTGCATAGCATGCTGCCATGTCTCTTTAGGAGCCAGATTCTTTTTTTAATTTTTTTTTATTTTTTATTTTATTTTATTTTTATTTTTTTTATTTTTATTTTTTTTTAGGAGCCAGATTCTAACAGGAGTCAGTATTCACTATACTGAGCATGGTTATTTCTTATCTCTGTGGCTTCAGGGAAAGCATAAATTACCAAGAACTTTTTGACCTGGTAGTATAGAACAGTGATAGAGAGCTTGAGAAATAGGCTTTACACACTGGGTCCAATCCACAGCAACATGTACACAAAATTGTTTCCCATAGTTTAGAAATAGGACTCAGTCTACTTTGAACTCTTAACTTGGATTACTGTCATATTTCCTCTTCCTAGGCTGACCAGCATATGGCAGCTGGTAGATAATAAAGGAAAATACAAGGCAGGAAAGGTCTTAGGAAGAAAGCAGTATCTATTTCTTGAATGCAGCACTCATTACCATTACATTTAATACAGTGTTCCCACATGGGATGTCATTAGCAGTCTGTGGAAGCTCCAGGGGGAAGTGAAGGGTAGCATCCTGACTGGGTACTACAGAAAGCAAGTCTTAATGTAGATTCAGGGGGAAGCATCTTCAGGAATCCAGGTTTTTCTAAGATGACTTAGAAGAAGGCGAAGTCAGTGAAATTTCAGGGAATGGTTAGTTTGGGAAATACAAAGGAGGTAGAAGGTAAAGCTGTGTATACTGGAGCATCTCATGCTCCTGACTTAGACAATGCATGGTTATTCATGACTTCATCAAGGAAGAAATCAATTTTAGTTCATTGTGCATGTAAGCCACACCTTCATTTCTTTTTCTAATGAATTAATTTTGTCCTTTTATACTTGCATAGTTTTAAAAATACATTCTATTTACCTCCCACTCCTGTGAGTCTTCTATAGAGATTATTTATTTGTATGTTTTTGTGTGTGAACCACTGTGTTTAGTCAAGGGTATCCATGTGACCATGGGTTTAGAACTACCTTTGGCAACTTTGAGATCACCAGTGGGTACAAAATTAAGACAACAGCTCCCTTTCTCCCAGAATCTTCTGCTAGTTCTCAGAAGAAGTTCAGCAGAAAGAATATGGTTGTTTGAATGAAAGTGGACCCATATGATCCCATATTTGAAAATTTGGTCCCCAGTTAGTGGAACTACTTGAGAAGGACTAGGAGGTGTGACCTCAGTGAAGGAGGTTTGTCACTGATGGTTGGATTTGAGACTCAATAGGTCATGCTATTCCTACTTAGTTTTCTCTGCCTCATGTTTGTTAATGTGGAGAGGAACTCTTGGCTACTGAAATAACACAATGTCTGCCTGTGTGGCCATACTTTATGCCACCAGAGTCATGGACTCTAACACTCTGCAGCTGTATGCCTTCAATAAGCCCATTCATCTATAAGTTGCTGTGGTTATGCCTTACCACAGCAATAAGAATGTAAGGCAGAATTATAAGGCCACAGGCACTCTCCTCCCTCTGTACCTCACTGTTGATAGGACCAGTCTTTTGCAGGGCTGGTGCAGGTAACAGAAGCTACTGTGAGTTCCAGATATCAGTTGTGTGTTGCACCAGAAGATATCAATTCTGTTGCCCTTCTCTCTGTCTTCTGGATCTTACATTGTTTTTATTTCTTTTTTTTTGTGATATTCCCAGAACCTAGCGTACATAGTATAAATATCTTATTAGGTGCCATTCCTATGGGATTTTTATTATGTGCAATTCCTGTGGGATTTTTAACTTTGGAAAGTGTTTTATGAGTCTGTTTCTGTAATGGGATTTGTGTGGTGGTTTAAATTTCCAAATATCTTGTTGAGGTCAATTCTTATGGGATTGGTAATTTGAGAATAGTCCTGTTGTCTTAGTGTTTCATGCTTTTGATTCTTGTGCATATAGCATGAGCATTTATTTGAGCTTTTCTTCTTTTAGAGTCATGTTATCTGTCTTCTTTAAGGGGAGGCATTTACAATTTTCAAGAGAGGTCATTTCTTTGTGAGAGTAATATGATATTTGGATAACTGGTTTTATGCCCAGTTTCCTCCCCCCCCCGAATACCACCCATTGTCAACAATAACTCTTAGTGTCTAAGGGTGAAGACACACTTGACTCTTCTGCCTCTGCTACATTCAGGTGTATCTCTCTGTGCCTGGAGTCCAACCATGGCTCAGTTCTGGCCATATTCTAGTGAGAATTAAGTTGCACGGTTGAGGGACTGTTTTCCTTTGTGACAGTGTTATTCAGGACATCAAACTGCATCATCTGTTTCCCTGTTCCCATGCTGATTTCGTTCTTAAAATAGACTACACTTTCCCCTGCATTTCCCTGTGTATATGTGTGATGTATGTCTAAGCATGTAGGTTTGTGTGGGAATGCATGTGGAAGCTCAAGATTAATGTCCAAAATTATCTATAAAGTCTTATTGCTCATTTACTATAATAAGTGGAGTATTTCAAATGCACAGCTGGCTGATATGGCTAATCTCTCTAGCCAACTTGCTCTGGGAATCCCTGGGAAAATTGAAATTATAGGTGGGCTGCTATGTCTATTCAGTGTTTCTACTTGAGTTCTGGAATTCAACTTTGAATCTTATGCTTGTATTGAAAATTCATTAACCACTCATCTGCTTCCCTAGGTCATATCTGTTATTATACCCAGAATGAGCTTATTTAACTACCCAATAAAGATCATATCTTGCGTTTTAATTTTCATTATTATTATGTTGAGTCATAAAATTTTTTACTCACACTTAAAAGTTGTCCTAACTGCAACCACTCCTCTACATAGGAATCACATGACCCATTTACTTGCCAGCATCTAGCACTTTCCATGCTACCAGAAGACAACAAAGCCCATCAGTTTCTGTTTCTTTGTCAGAATCTCAGCCTATACTGCTGCAAGGCTGTGGCGGATTCTGTCCTGTCACTTTCTCTTAGGAATTAGTGAAGTTCTTTCTGTGTAGTGGATGGTCTGTAAACAGTTCTTAACAAATGTTGAAAGTTGATTAATGTGTATGGTACGTTTAATAGACAGAGTACATTTTAGAACATTAATATGCATAATACCTAACTAAATTAAATGAAGAATTTGAATATTATCAATGTACATACTTAGTCTTGATGATTTTTGCCACATTGGAAATTTGCTTTTAGCCATCTGGAGTATTTTGATAACTATCTAAAACAATTTGTTAATATGAGTGACATCTGAAATTGTAATCATTTAATTTTTTCCAACATATCACCAAGTAGGGAGAGCTGGAAAAGCCTGTATTTCTGATTGTTTGATTAATGTAAGATCATCTTTTAATTTTATTTACTTAGGAGTATGCTACTACTATAAAACTGTTTTTTCCTTCTTCATCATGTTTTCATCTGTCAAGGATGCTTACCCACCACAAGTTAATTATCACTTGCCATAATTTTCAGAGAACTCCATAAGACCCCCTCCCCTTGAGATCTTTTTGGAGTCATCTGGTACTTTTAAAACACCTTTGAAAAATTGATGCTACAGATGGTCATCAGTTGTCCCCTTGCCACATATTGTGATTATAGCAGTATTCTTATGATGGTGGAATGTTCAGGGAGTTTTGATCATTACCTATAGAAGTGGTTTCAAAATTTAGTGCAGAAGAATATTTCCTAAGCAAATGAATCTCCATTATATATAACATGTGAGTATGTGCAAATGAGTGTTTCCAAGGAGATATCCCCACAAAAAGAAATATACTACTTTTATTTTTCATTATTTATTTTATTTAAGAAACCATCTTTTTAAATTTTACATACTAATCCCAGTTTCCACTCCCTCTTTTCCTCCTTCTTCCTCCAACTTCCCCCCCCCCCTTCACTCCTCATAGATGGAAAGACACATTGATTGAGGAAGAAGCAGGGTCCTCCCAACTATATCTAGGCTAAGCAAGGTATCCCCCTCCAAAGATAATGGGTCTGAAAAGGCCAGTAAAAGCAATAAGGATAAATCCTGCTGCCACTGCCGGTGGACCCTCAGTCTGCCCCAGTCATACAACTGTCACTCACATTCAGAAGGCTTAGTTTGGTCCTCTACTAGTTCATTCTCTCTTTGGCGAGAGTTGGTGAGCTCCCATTAACTCAGGCAAACTGTTTCAGTGGGTATCCCCATTATGGTCTTGACCTATTTGCTCATATTCTAATTCCTACCACTCTTCAACTGGATTTTGGGAGCTTAGCTCAGTGCTCCACTGTGGATCTCTTCCTCTATTTCCATCATTTCCTGGATGAAGGTTCTATGGTCACACTTAAGATAGTTATCAGTCTGACTACAGGGTAAGGCCAGTTTGAGTACCCTCTCCATTATGGCTTAAGTTTTTCACTGCGGTCATCCTTGTCTATTCCTGGGAATTTCTCTAGTACCAGGTTTCTCGTTAGCACCATAATAACTCCTTTATTCAAGATACGTAGTTCCTTGCTCTTTATCTCTGTCCTTCCCCCAACACTACTCTCCTGTTCCCACAAGTTCTCCTCACCTTCCCCCTTCTCCCATTCTGCCCTCCCTTTCCCCCCACCCCCAAGCTCCTAATTTTCTCAGGACATTTTGTCTATTTCTCCTTCCAGGGGGATGTGTATATGTTTCTCTTAGGGTTCTCCTTGTTACTTAGCTTCTCTGGGGTTGTGGACTATAGTCTCCTTATCCTAGCAGAAGACAGTGCTGGAGAAGGAGCTGAGAGTTCTACATCTTAATCCACAGGCAACATGAAGTGAAATGAATGCCACACTGTGAGTATCTTGAGCAAAGGATTTAAAGCCAACCCCACAGTGACACAGTTCCCACACTTCCTCCAACAAGGTAACACCTACTCCAACAAAGACTCACCTCCTACCTGTGTCACTTCCTATGGGTGCCATTTTTTTCAAACTACCACAATCAGTCTTAACAGATATCATGAAGTCTCTAGTTACGTTTTTTTCAACTGATTTTTATTGAGCTCTACATTTTTCTCTGCTCCCCTCCCTGCCTCTCCCCTCCCTTTTAGCCCTTCCCCAAGGTCTCCATGCTCCCAATTTACTCAGGAGATCTTGTCTTTTTCTACTTCCTATTTAGATTAGATCTATGTAAGTCTCTCTTAGTATCCTCATTGTTGTCTAAGTTCTCTGGGATTGTGGTTTGTAGGCTGGTTTTCTTTGCTTTATGTTTAAAAAGCACCTATGAATGAGTACAGGTGGTAACTGTCTTTCCAGTTACTTTCTTAAAGAAGCTATCTCTTTGCTAGAAAAACAGACTGCTTTGATGGGAAACCTTGTTAGCCTATCATCTTTAAGAGGTGGGTCTTAGTTAGGTCATTTCTTCGCTGGGACCCAAAGTAAAATGTGTGCACCTCCTGGTGCTCACTCTCTGTGCCTTTTCCCCGTGGGACATTTCTGTGCTTGGGTTTCTCATTTCCTGTTTCTTGAGTTCCCCCTTATAATAAATAAGATATAATTGTTTTATCCTTACCTAGCCTGGTTATTTCAACACTGTCTTGTATCTTTAAGTTATAGTCGATTTATCTCTTACACATCAATAAAAACTTATTATGGACTTTATGAGAAAGCTATCTGAGCATAAATCTGATTGGGATCAAGTCCTCCTCTACCAGCAGAAACTCATGTTGAGTACTTTAAATCTGGTCAAGAACCTGTGGTTGGGGAGCTCACTGCTCCAAGGGAGAAGTTACTCTTATTATTTTTCAAAGCAGATACAGTCAAATGTCCTTTAAATTTATATTTCTACCCATAGATTAGTGTAAAGCTACATCAAAGAGGATTTTTTAAAGATTTATTTATTTATTATGTATACAGTGCTCTGCCTACATATATCCTATAGGCCAGTAGAGGGCACCAGATCTCATTACAGGTGGTTATGAGCCACCATGTGGTTGCTGGGAATTGAACTCAGGACGTCTGAACCACCTCTCCAGCCCCTCAAAGAGGATTTCTGTGTGTGCATTGGACAATGGTAAGTACAGAAACTCACAACTAGTCAAGTGTTGAGACTAAGTAACTGTGGAGTACTTAACCCCAGGTGTGACTTTGATATCATGCTCTTTCTCCAAGGTTCAGAGACCAACACAGAAGAGAAAGTGGAGAGACTGTAAGCTCCAGAGATTTGAAAGGACATGAGTGAATTACTGTCTTTTGGACATGAGAGGAACTCTACACTCAGGAACTAATTGCAACTGTGATTGACTGAAGAAGTTTAAACCAGTCAGCATCCTTGCATGAAGTAGGAAAGAGTTATGAGGAGTGACCACTAACAAAAGCAATACTGGCACCTGATGGCTGCAAGGAGAGGCAACATCAGTTTTCCTTAAGTGTGACTTCTTGTAGGTCCACTGTGCTCTGCTGTATCACCCTATGCCCAGAAGTACATTGCCGATATCTCAGTGGAGACCTCCAATTGCCGATATCTCGGTGGAGACCTCCAATTGCCACGCATGGCATCCCCTTGTCTGCGCTTGTGCGCTATTACCCAGTTACCAAGCTTCGGGCAAGGGGCTGGAGGTTAAAATACACAGACACACACAGACAGACGGATTCAAGGGTCATCCTTGAATTCCCCCAACAATGCCCCCTTTATTGTGTTCAGGGGCAGATTATATAGAGATAGCCACTCCCCAGCCAAACCCACCAGAAACCACTCTCCTGCCATCAGGAACTCCTGAGGGTCTCGTGCTCAGAGCAGCTGTAGGCACTCAGATCAGGGGATTACAAGAAATTCAAGATCTGGAGTCTCACTGCTCCCAACAGTACATAGGCAGCAAAAACTGGAGTTGAAGGGTTATTTAAAAAATGAGGAAGGTTGTTTCCTAATTTTCTGAGAAATTGCTACACTGACATCCAAAGGGGTTGTACCAGCTTGCACTCCTACCAGCAATGCAGGAGTGTTCCCTTTACCCTACAACCTCTCCAGCATAAGTTGTCATCAGTGTTTTTGATCTTAGCCATTCTTACAGGTGTAAGATGGAATCTCAGAGTTGTTTTGATTTGCATTTCTCTGATGACTAAAGATGTTAAACATTTCCTTAAGTGTCTTTCAGCCATTTTAGATTCCTCTGTTGAGAGGTCTCTGTTTAGGTCTGTACTCCATTTTTTTATTGGATTATTTGTTCTTTTGATGACCAATTTCTTGAGTTTTTTTTTTGTGTATTTTGGAGATCAGACCTCTGTCTGATGTGGGCTTAGTGAAGATCTTTTCCTATTCTGTAGGGTGTCATTTTGTCTTGTTGATCATGTCCTTTGCTTAACAGAAGCTTTTCAGTTTCAGACCTAGAAATACCACTTTTGGATATATAACCAAAGGATGCTCAATTATGCCACAAGGACATGTGCTCAGCTATGTTCATAGCAGCATCGTTTGTCATAGCCAGAACCTAGAAACAACCTAAATGGCCCTTGACTGAAGAATGGATAAGGAAAATGTGGTACATTTACACAATGGAGTACTACACAGCAGAAAAAACAATGACATCTTGAATTTTGCAGGCAAATGGATGAAGCTAGAAAACATCATTTTGAGTGAGGTAACTCAGATATAGAAAGACAATTATCACATGTACTCACTCCTAAGTGATTTTTAAACATAAAGCAAAGAAAACCAGTCCCACAAATCACAATCTCAGAGAACTTAGACAACAATGAGGACTCTAAGAGAGACTTACATAGATCTAATCTACATAGGAAGTAGAAAAAGACAAGATCTCCTGAGTAAATTGGGAGCATGGGGACCTTGAGGGTGGGTTGAAAGGGAGGAGAGAGGAAGAGAGGGGAGCAGATAAAAATGTAGAGTGCAATAAAAATCATTTTAAAAAGTAAAAAAAAAAAAAAAAAATGAAGCCGGGCGGTGGTGGCGCACGCCTTTAATCCCAGCACTCGGGAGGAGAGGCAGGTGGATCTCTGTGAGTTCAAGGCCAGCCTGGTCTACAAGAGCTAGTTCCAGGACAGGCTCTAAAAAAAGCTGCAGAGAAACCTTGTCTCGAAAAAACAAAAAAAAAAAAAAAAAAGAAAGAAAAAAAAATGAGAGGAAGTTGGGAATTGGAGGTGGGGTGGATCTAAAGGGATTAATGGGAAAACTCGAGTATGCATATAAAACACATACTTTAAGAAGTATGAACTTCTTAAAGATTAATAAAAATAGTGTAAAAAAAATCTTACAGGCTGAGTAGGACTCATGTTCTGAAAGACTGTAATTTCAAAACATGCCACTAGATGGAGACAAATACCTTTGTTTAGCTTTTTAAAAGCCTGCTTCTCCAAGTTGAACCATGAAACATATTGTACATTGAATATTGATACAACAGAGATGGATTACTTGGAGCTGGCTGGAAATCACTAGCATGGATCCAACCTGTACTTCTGAATGCAGAATTTCTATCTTCTTTGACGTTTGTAAAAACATTCTCACATTTCTTGATGACTGAAATGGAACCATGAGTTATTCTTTCATATCCTTTTCAAGATGCAACTGTAAGCATCACCATAAAACGAATCACTGTTATTTATTTATTTTGTATTTTTAAGACTGGGTTTTTCTGTGTAGCTTTGGCTGTCCTGGAACTCACCCTGCAGACCAGGATGGCCTTGAACTCACTGAGATCTACCTGCTTCTGCCTCTGGAGTGCTGGGATTAAAGGTGTGTGTTATTATGCCCAGCTTCTTTGGTTATTGTAATGTCCCGAAGATAAGTATTTTCTTCTCATCAGCTCCTATTAATATTTTCTTTTAATTGAGCTTTGATGTCTATCTGGCCACTTCAATAGCTCCCAAGGGTCCGACAAAGCTTGATTGAAATGTGACTGGAAAGTAGTTCTTAGTTAATGTTTAATGATTAATGTTCCTGCAAATTCAAAACTAAGCTGTGCTTTGTGTGGATAGAGCCAGCTTATTACCACTTGCTCCACAGTGCTGTGGTATGGTGAGGTACAGGGCCAACTCTGCCATGAGGGGAAGGGTTGGTTCTTCCATGAGGGGTATAGCTCTGCTCTTCTGATCCATACCATCTCCAGATCCCCCATGCTCTAGCCAGCAAGGAACAGGGCCAGTTCTCTTGCACCCACCGACATCAAGATGGACAATAATGGTCCTTCAACGGTGGCAAACACACGCCACAGACATCACCACAGCACTTAGCTATGTCAGGACCACTGAGCCACACATGGTCCTCAGCAGGTTCATGGACCATGAGCATTGAAATTATCTTAGGTGGTTGGTTACACATGCCACTCAAATATGCATGGTGCTCTGAGACAGCAAAGCCTGAGGACACCACAAAGGTACCAGGCAGTGGCACAGAATGCATATGTCCTCATGGATCTCAGGCTTCATCATGGCCTGGAGCAGCAGCATGGACCACAGACACCAACATGGCCTCCAGTGGCACCATGGACCATGGTGATCCTTCCAAGAGATGAAATCAAGAAAGTAAACTTTTCCTCATCTCGGACCTCCAACATTGTCCAGAGCCACGGGGGAACCTGCTGTGGAGCGGTAGGTTTGGGGACTGGGTCTGCATTTGCTTATCCTCCAGGCTGCTGTATACCACCCCACCAACCCTATGAGAAAATGACATCATGGCGACCTCAGCCTTCTCTCTGTCCTGTGACTACCATCACATCTGGAGCCTGACATTTCTCTATAGCTCAAAATTTTCCACTAGATATATTATTCTTCCTTATCCATCTTTCATTTTTGGCCATATAAGTTGGTTCTGAGATTTGCTGTTATAGTTAATTATGCAAAAATAATTATATGCAAGTCTTTCTGTGGTATGACTTTTAAGGTGTTCATGTATATATTCTTATAAATGACTCGAAAATGTATATTTTTAATATATTTTAATTTCTTGGATATCATTATTGAGTAGGTTATTAGAAAAATGTGCAAATTGGTGGCCATCACCTCCAAATTCTGTAACTTGGTACTAACAGGGTAAAATAAAATTATACTTTTTCAAAAAATAAAAAGAAAAATACTTTCTATAAAGTAGGCATTGTCGTGTTTAAGGGACAATAAAAGTTGAAAGCAAAAGAAGGGCTGAAAAACAAATAAAAGAAGGTAAAGTTTCTGGTCAAAAATTTTGTATGCTTTCTATTGATTGCTGCTTTTGCTGCACTGAACAAACCAAGGAATTTGGGTCTACAAGATGGAGCTTCCATCTTATTCCCACAGACATAGTCAGTGCTTTTGATGTGTTTTGTTTTCCATGAAATAATTTATCAGAAAAATAATTCAACCTTTAGAAGAAGGAATTTTCACATGTCTGAAATTAATACACGTCTCTGTAACTCAAATGAGAAAGCATCATTAAAATTATTAAATATTATAAATGACAGTTGAAAAGTAAAGAAAAAAGCACAAGCTAACAAGTTATTGATAAGGCTGAAGCAACAGTCTAAGTTGAATATACTGTAAAAAATAGTTGAAAAACATGAGCTCAGTTTCATTATTGAAAAATTGGAAAGAGCATAAAAACATAAACCCAAAATTATGTAGAAAATACAAGACCAAGAAATGTAAAGGATATAATAAGCAAATAAATGATCAATAGAAGTTTATTTATTTTTCTTTTGTAAAATTTATTTATTAAAAATTGCCACTTCCTTCCCTCCTCCCATTTCGCTCCCTCTCCCCCCTCTCCTTACTCCCTCCCTCTCCAATCCTAAGAGAAGTCAGAATACCCTGCCCTGTGGGAAGTCCAAGACCCTCCCCTCTCCATCCAGGTCTAGGAAGGTGTGCTTCCAAACAGACTAGGCTCCCCAAAAGCCAGAACATGCAGCAGAATCAAATCCCAGTGCCATTATCATTGGCTTCTCAGTCAGCCCCCATTGTCAGTCACATTCAGAGAGTCCTGTTTGACCACATGCTCGTTCAGTCCCAGTCCAGCTGGCTTTGGTGAGCTCCCATTAGATCAGACAGGCTGTCTCAGTGGGTGGACGCACCCCTCGCAGCCCTGACTTCCTTGCTCATGTTCTCCCTCCTTCTGCTCTTCATCTGGACCTTGGGAGCTCAGTCCAGTGCTCTAATGTGGGTCTCTGTCTCTATCTCCATCCATCTCTAGATGAAAGTTCTATGGTGATATTCAAGATATTCATCAGTGTGGCTATGGGACAAGGCCAGTTCAGGCACCCTCTCCTCTGCTGCCCAAGGACCTAGCTGGGGACATTCCTTTGGACACCTGGGAACCCCTCTAGAGCCAAGTCTCTTGCCAACCCTCAAATGGCTCCCTTAATTATGAATTTATACAAAGAGGGCACTATAACAATCTTATAGTCAACAATTTTGAATAACTGAGGTAAAAACATGATTTGTTAAGAAAACATAGCATAAAAAGTACAATTTAGAAAGTTAAAATTGTAAAAAATAACATCAGTAAGTTGAAGAACTATTTAAGCAAGTATTTAATTGTCTTGTGACTATTCTCATCTTATGCATACCATATAGAAAAATTGGAGGCACAGATGAGTTATGCCAAATATTCAAGTAATAAATGCCTCCATTCCTGCCATGTACAGATAGATGGTTACGGGAGTGAAATGAGTGTGACCATTTTCTACTTCTATTAATAAATGAATTTAACCAGTATCTGGTAGCTGAAGGGACAGTAAATGAAAGGAAAATGATAAACTAGTTTGCTATGCAAATCTATTATTAGAAAATCCTAGTCATAGTAGTTACCAATGGAAATCCATAATTTATATAACTGAAACCAGGCATGGCTGAGTCCTAACAATGCTGGAATGGCATGCAACTGAGAACTGAAAACGGTGAATTACATCAACAGATAAATATATACATTAACCAAAATATTATCTCATAAACCTGGGAAAGTCACAAAATTCTGCTCTTTTCTAGTAAAACGTCTCTAAAAAGAATAAACAGAGAAAGTGTTCATTAATCTATCTGTGGTAGATTGTCCCTCACATGCCCAAGTATTGAACAATGCTCAGTAGTGCCGTGTGGAAAGAGTACGGAACCTTTATGGGGAGGAGCCTTGTTTGAGGACATAGGTTACTGGGGGCAGGCTTTCAGTTGTCATAGACTTGTCCCACTTCCTCTTTTCTGTTTCTGCTTCTGACGTGAGGCTGGAGTGTGATTTCCCTGCTTCTTGCTTTTGTTCCATCTTTTAATGCCTGTTGCTATGGTTTGCTCGCCATGGAGGATTCTGAAAACATAAGCCAAAATAAACCATTTCTTTCTTAAATTGCTTCTGGCAGACTTACTTAAAACCTCACCATCAGAGTAACTAAACACTAGTAAATGCCACAGTAAGACATTAGAAACACTCCCATAAAAACCAGGAAGAGAAAGGATCATATATGTTGAGATACAGACAGATAAGTAAGCCTAGAAAGTAAATATGTAGACTGAAGAGAAAGGGAAACTTCATTCTGTACTTGAGGCTGACAAGTAACTCAAAAGAGAATCTACTACTCAATTATTTAAAATATTAGTAACTTTCACATCCTTATTATATATAAGAATTAGAAATAGTTTTAAAATCTAATTACTAAGGCCAGTATTCTGCTGTGGGAATAAAAATGTAAAGCAGTAGCAATAAATATGTCAAAAGATATGCAATAATTCATGAAGAAAATGAAAAACTTTATCTAAATTTACTAAAGAAATAAGTAAGTGAAATAAAATTTGTATGCAATGGAAAATGTGAAAATTCTAGAGAAATAAGTTATGGACAAATTCATAGTACTATTCTAATAAAAATCCCATTGGTATTTTCGTAGGATTTTAATAGTTGTATTAAGAGAAAAAGGAACATACCCTACACCTGTGTCAGGACTTCTTAAAGTAATGATACTTTTGAAAATGGAACCTTGTTCAGTTGTGGATTAATCCACAGTCTAGTTACAACAGTATACACATATAAATATACATATATATGCAGTTCATCTATGCAAAGCTATGTACAATGACATGTAAAATGAAGTTCTGAAAATACATAAAGAAGGATGACTCTCTTATTAATTACTCTCCCGAGTGAAAATAATAGCATTTATTTATTTGTTCTGTTTTTGTTTTTTATTGATATGTATTAATTTTACCTAATAACATATTTTGGTTTGCAATTTCTGTACATGCATTCTATTCCTCCCAAAGAATTTTTATCTATCTATAAACATGAAGAACAAAACTTCTCTGATAAATAATCAGTATCTCTCTACTTGAGGGTAGTGTAGCATTTTACAAGGTACAAGACTGGAGTAGTCGAAGACAATGGTGATAAAATGGGTTGTGATAAAATAAAACATCCATTAAAATACACCATGGAAAGCAGCAAAGGCACAAAGACAGACAGAGTTGAAGAGCTATTAACAAGAGCTGATGGAGCAATGTGACAGGAATGTGGAGATACTTTCTCCCAATCAGCATTAAAACAGTGAACTACTTAGCCCTAAAAGGCATCTCCTGACCTTTATTCAGGGACTTCAATCCTGCCACACAGTGCCACGTTTCAGCTCCTCTCTCTGACCCTTCTAATAATGGGGTCTTCACTGGAGTTGAAGCTTTGCCTTCATCAGATCCTTTCTGCAGGGACTCCAATTCTGATACATAATGCCCATCTTCTGACCCATGGTCATCAGCAGTCATCTCTTCATGACTCCTTCATGCCTTCAAAATCAGTAAAGTGTGGGTAACTCTTACATATTTGCTGGCAGCTAAATATGAGGCCTTGTCCCAGCTTGTACCACAGCTTCTGTATACTGATGCTGAGAAAATATCCAGTCACTGTTCCAGTTAAGCACAGGAGTTTAAACCTCAATGATGCTCTCTGTTCTCTGCTAGCATTCATATTTAGCCCAGGCCCACACGCTCAGGGCTAGTGCTGCTGACAGTGATCTGAGCCCTTTCACATCAACTATTAATCAAAACCACTTCTCAGAGACATGGCCACAAACCCAACACATTTGATCAAGCAGTTCTTCTTACTAAGTGAACCAATTTTCAGCCCCAGCTTACAGTACTCACAGGTTCCTAATCTGAAAAATCACAGAAATGAATCCTCTTCAAGTTTTTAATTCTTTGTTCCCCTCTAAAATTTTACACTCCAAGTCACCATTGTTCACATTTCTCTCAGCATTGGTGTTTTCTAAGATCCCATCGGAATATCCCATTAATCTCTGATGGATTTTCCAATCTAAATCTCCAAAATCCTCCTCACTCTTTACCCCCATACTATGGTTGAATTTATCACAGCGATACTCCACTCTGCTGGTAGGAATTTATCGTTTAGTTTTCTTTCTGCTGCTATGATAAAGATCACAATGAAAAGCAACTTGGTTTAGTAAAGGGTTTATTTCAGCCTATACTCCAGATAGCAGTCCAACCTTGATAGTTGTCAGTGAAGGAACTCAAAGCAAGACCTTGAGTAAGAAACCATGGAAAAAATAATGCACTGTCTGGCTATTTGATTATTTTTGAGATTGTAGTATAATAACATAATTTCTCCCTTCGATTCAATTCTCCAAGCCTTCCCATGTACCCCACAGCTTTATGAATTCAGCTAGCTTTCTTGTAAAACTCAGGAACATTTATGTAGGGATAATAGTCCTCAGGGCTTCTGGGGCCTTCTACATCAAGTAGCAATAAAGAGAATAACCCACAGAGATGCTCACAGGCCAAACTGATCTAGATAAACACTGAAATGAGATTTCTTCTTCACTAGTGACTCTAGTTTGTGTAAAGCTGACAAGGAAAACTACGTAATACACATCAATTACAAATATTCTCCTCTTGTCCATAAGAGGAACCTCTAGCTGCTTCCTTCCCTTCTCTGAAATAGTTTCCATCCTTTTACGATGTCCTACGTATCTCATTACCCTATTTGGCTTTTATTTATTTTCTTCCTTTTATTGAAATACTTTTTTTCTCATACAGTATTTCCTGACTATAGTTTCCTCTTCTCCACCCCACAGTTATTTTCTACCTCTACTCCTTTCAGATCAACTCTATTTCTGTCTTTCATTAGAAAAGAACAGGCTTCCAAAAGACAACAACCAAAGATGGTCAAATAACATATAATAAGATGAAGCAAAATCCATTACATTGAGGCTGGACAAGTCAACCTAACAGGAAGAAAACAGTCCCAAGAGCAGTCACAAGAGTCAGAGACCTATTTTTTCTCGGAGTCATCAGTCCTATTAAAATATTAAGCTTATGGCTGTAATATAAACTGGGGAAGGCATATGTAAGCACTACTTGATGTTTTAGTCTCTGTAAGATCATTTGCACCTGTTTAACTGATCCAGACGCCTTTTTTCTCCTGGTGTCCTCTATCCCCTTTGACTCTTATTACCTTAAGATTTCTTATTTTACTCAACTATGAATACTATTTTATTTTAATTTCTTCCAACAATTATGCATTAGGACATAATCAATATCAAAAGTGATAATTGTCTTTTAATATATTTTATTATTTGAGAAATTCATACATTTATACCACATATTAATTTACAGTTATAAATGCTGTTTTTATTATGTGCCTCAACTGCTGTCTTTCAAGTCTCATTATATTACTGCATCCAAGTATTACTAGTCTTACTTTTATTTCAATCAGTTAATTAATAGGCATAAATGGAATTGAAACCTCGGTCATTGTATTATGTCACCACCAAATTAGTTTTGCATCTTGTTTTGAGGCAGAGTCACAATAAGCTACTAAGTCTAGTCTTGAGCTAAGGTTAGCTTTGGCATTTTGAATATTTGTCTTTCTGAGTTTGGTTTATTTTTCTTGACATAATCTTCAGTTATACTTATTTTCCATTAAGTTTCATGCTTGCTCTTTTTTGTATACGTGAATTAAGTTTCTTGTCAGTATAGGTGCACTTATGTTAGGCCATCAGTAGACATTTTTGCAGGGTTGCATATACAAGCCTACGATAATCTCTGCTGTTATTTCTCAGGTGCCATCCATCTTGTGTTTTGAGACATACCTCACTGATCTGAGGTTCATAAATTAGACCAGAGTGTCTGGACAGAAAACCCCAGGGATTCATCTATTTCTGCCGCAACTAGAGATGGGATTACAGACATGGATTCTTTAACCAGGCTTTAAAAATGTGAGTTCTGGGGAACTATCACACCTCTTCATTGTTGAACAATTGTTTTACCTATTTGAACTTTAAAACCACCCCTATACTTTGTAATGGCTAAATAAAATCCATTTCTTTATATGCAGTACTATTGTACTACAAAATTTTCCTGGGAAAATACAGCCATTTTATTTTGTGTGGCATGAGATTAAATCACAAAGTTGATTTAACTTTCATTTGACTGATGTTTAAAAATGTTGAACTATTTTTTTAATGTTCATTAGAAATTTGTATTTGAGAACTCTGTGTTCAGAGCCATAATACATTTTTGGATTGGATTTTTTGTTTTTTTTAATGTTATGATTCTGAAGTTTTTCTATATTACAAATATTAATCATTTCATAGATATAGATCTGAAAAAAGATTTTTATGCCATTTTGTATTGTCTTTTTTTCACTTGGAGGACAGCTTCCTTTGCTGTACAGAGTAAAATGTTGTCATAGATTATTTCTAGGTCTTCAAAAACTGATTACTTATAGTTATGCTGTATGAATATTATTTGAACATTTTGACTCTTGTCTTTCTTTGGCTTCTTCTGGCAATGAGCCTGGATTCCAAGTGTTCAATCCTCTAAAATATCTTTATCTTAGTATTTTTTCTTCTTTGCTTACTAAGGTCTTCTCTTTATCACAGTTAGCTTAGAAGTTTGTGTGCTCTTATCCTCTTGAGAAACCCCCCAAATAAACTGTCTGGGGTGACTGATATATCTGAACAGTCTCTCCCAAATATATTGGGAACATGGAAATGTCCACAGCACTAAGAATGCTGCAGGTGGAAGACCTCTCTTCATACACCAATATAAATCGTCAACTGAAGAGACAAAACACTGAGTTCTACGTTAATAATCAGAAGACAGGGAGCTGAACCTCCTGCTGACTGTTTCCTTTGACTTTTCAGTATCTTGTAATCCCTGTCATTGCAACTGTCTCCTAATACTATTATTTACCTTTCTGCTTTTGCAGGTTAAGTTCTGGCTCCTATGACTGTGTGTATTTCTGTTGGGACCAATTAAGTCCTGGCCTTCAGCAGCTCTTCCCTGTCTAGAGCCTTCTAATTGAAATTACTAGAAGCTGTGCCTAGCTTAGAGGATCAGAGGATGGGATTTTCACCTGTTGGCCATTGACTGCAGGGTATTTAAGCCTCCATGGTGCTATTAAAGAGGGGCTTTTGGTACCAGTGTTGGAAGGTCCGTGTGTTGGTCTGTCTCTGCGTGTGTTTCCTCAACCTCCAACTCCTTGCCCGAAGCTCCCAAACTGGGTTCTAGTGCATAGAGTGCAGACGGGGCCACGGTGCAAGGCATATTTCCTTTTCTCAGGCTCCCAGCTTGTGTTCTAAACAGTGTGTTTCCTCTCAGGATAGCACCTGGCCTCTCTCATATGGAATCTCAGAGTGGATTCCTCTCATGGCCAGGAAACCACTAGAACAATCAATGTTTCAACAAAATATGCTGCTGGATTTGAGTCCCGTGAGTGCTGTGGGTTTTTATAGCTGACAAAATTTCTAGTCTCTTCACAGGGCCTCCTGGACTTATTTGTTGGTGGAGTCATCCACTTCTGTTGTACTGGGAACTGTTTCTGGGCTGTGTTCTGAGTTGCCTTTCTTTTCTCCATTTTCAGATATACAATCACCGCCTTTATGAATTTCTGACATTCTTCCTGCATTTACCTCTTTGGAAATATTTTTACCCTCATTATTCTGACTCCTCGGTCACTGTCACATGACTTTTCATCTGCCATCTTTGCATCCTTCATCTCAATTTTACTATTTAGTTTTCTCAGTTATATTTGGGGCTCATAGAAGCACACACGGTGTTTTGTACTTGTCTTTATGTTTTTAAGTAATTTGCTATAAGAAGGGCCTCAAAATAAAGATGAATACACTGCCAATCAGAATTGACTTTGGTGAATGTGTTCCTACTAAGTATATAGCAGTTCTGATTTATAGGTAAAGATTAACACCCTCAAAGATTGGTGGATACATTTAAATAATAAACATAGCAGTTATATGTCTACTTGAAACAAATAGAAGTAACAAATGTTTGAACATTGTGTGTGTGTGCATGCACACACATGGAAATAAATAGAAGGAAAGGGATGAAGACACACACACAGGGAGAAATAGAGAATACTTTAAATTGATGAACAATAGTCACAGTCAGAAATTTTAAGTATTAAATATTAAACTTTATACAAACAGTTCCCTGGGAACCCACATGTCATGTCTACCAGGTAGGGTAGGGAAGAAGATCTAACTACAGATATTCATGTTAACCTGCTCACCTTCCAATCCAATCCCTTGTTCTCACCACCAGCCCCATAATAGATTTCCTGCTGCAGCCTCTCATCACTCTTTGCCTCCAACTCCAGCACCCGCATTGCCATGCAGACTACAGAAGCAGATAGGCCAGAGAAGCAGGTAGGCTATCTTCACATATTAACTTCACTACATCTCCTCCAAGGTCAATCACCCAGTTTCATTCCTAGAACTGTAGAAGACTGCCAGATATGGTCTTTATTTGCTCTCTGTTCCTATTCCCAGTAGACTAAGCAGATTCTGATGGACCACCTTTCTTTCCTTCCTCCTGTGCCCTCTTTGCCACTACCTCTTCCTAATTCATATCTATCCCCAAGAGTCAACACCAAAAATAAAGAAACATATTCTAACCTGAAATATGAATGAGTATTCATAAATAGTGGAGTCTCAGAAGCATTCCTCAACAAGAAACCAAAAGCCAGCACCCTCTTTAATAAATACAAAGAACATCAGAATCAAAAACAAACCTGTCACATAACAATGGCAAGATCAAATATCAAGACCTAGAAGTGTGACCATTCCACACACAGATGTCCAGACACTAGGGTAAAAAAATGCAATCAACAACACTCAGAATAATGTCTCCACTAAGGAGAGAAACGCAATATAGCTAAATCACAAGATAAGGAGTTGGACAAAGCCTTTACTAATATGTTATCAGTCTTTAAAGTAGAATAAATGCCTGAAAGAAATCTAAAAACCAGACAAATGGGCAGAAACACACACACACACACACACACACACACACACACACACAAAGTACCTAAGAAGGAAATGAATAATACAGTTCAAAAGTTGAAAGCAGAAAAAGAATTAATAAAGAAACTCAAACTGAAGGAAATATGAAAGTAAAAATTATAGGAAATCAAACAGGAAATCTCAGCTTCAAACTTCACAACAGAATACAAGAGATGGAAGAGATACTCTTATGCATTAAAGACAAAACAGAAGAAATGGTATGAATACCTTAGTTAATCAAAATGTTACATCTGAAAAAAGTCATACCACAAAATATCCATGCAATCTGGGATTCTATAAATACACCAGATCTGCAAAGGAGAAGAAATTAAGGAAAAGACACATAAGTTATTTTCAACAAAATAATAGAAAAAATCTAAACCTAAAGAAGAAAGTGCCTATCAAGATACAAAAAGTATACATTAAATAGACTAAACCAGAAAAACTTCCCCTCCGCACATAATATCAAAATCATAAATGTACATAACAAAGAAAACATATTGAAGTTACAAGGGTGAAATTCAAATGACATATAAAGACATTATAATAACACGACTTTTCAATGTAGACTCTAAAAGGCACTCTCAAAAACCCAGATGACATTCCAAAGTAGTATACCTAGTAAAACTTTAAATTACAAAAGATGGAAAAATAAAGACCTTCTATGATAAAATCAAAATATAGCAAAATATCTATCCACAAGTCCAGCCCTACAGAAATGCCTAGAAAAAAAATCCACCTGAATAGGCTACCATACCCATAAAGGAACAAGGAGAAAATAATATAAGACCAGCAAATCAAAAAAAGGGAAAATTCACACCAAAAGCATAAAGCAATCAAATAAAAAAACTGCTTATTGATAACTATCAGCATACATAGTTTCAATTCCCCAATAAAAAGGTGCAGACGAACAGAATGGATATGAAAAAATAATCCATTGTTCTGCTGCATCCACAAAAGACACTTTAGCGTCAAGGATCCTTATCACTTCAGAGAAATAGGATGAAAAAATATATTCAAAGAAAATGGACCTAAGAAGCAAGCCAGTATGGCATTTTATAAATATTTATAAAATAGACTCAAAAATTAATAGATAGAAGACACTGCACCCTCACCAATAGAAAAGTCCATCAAAGGACAGTGCAATTCTTAACATCTTTGAACCAAAGGGCATCCACGTTCATAAAAGAAACATTATTCCTGTTCAAATTACATGTATGCTCTCACATACTGATAGTGAGAAACCTCAGCACCCCTTTGTCTAAAACAGATAAGTTTTTAAGACAAAAATGAAACAGAGAAGTGATCTACACAACTGATATCATCAACTAAATGGACATTATTAATATTTACAGAACATTTCACCCAAACGAACCTACACCACCCTAGCACATCATGGGACTCTCTCCAAAATTGGCCACATTCTCAGACACAAAGCACGTCTCAACAGATACAAAAAATTCAAATAATATCCTGTGTCCTATCTGACCATCATGAAGTAAAGTTGGATAAAAAGAACAGAAGCAACAGAAAGCTTACATACTCATAGAAAAGGAACAAATTTCCACTGAATAAAAAAACAGGTAATAAAGGAAATAAAAAATAGAAGACTTTCTAGAAATGAATAGAAACGAATATGCAGCATACAAAAACCAATGGAACACAATGAAAATAGTTCTAAGAGTTAAATTTATAGTATATAGAATATACATACAAACAACAATGACAACAAAAACCAGAGAGATTTCCTATGAGCAACTTAATATAACAGCACACTTAAAAGCCCTAGAACAAAAAGAAGAAATCACCCCCAAATAGGAGTAGAATGAAAGACATATTAAAACTCAGGGCTGAAATCAATAAAATGCAAATATAAACAACAACAACAAAAACAGTACTAAGAATTACTGAAACAGAGTTGATTCTTTGACAAACCCTTAGCCAAGTTAATGAAAAGACAGAGAGAATACCCAAATTAGCAAAATTACAAATGAAAATGGGGACATAACAATAGACCTTAAGGAAATCCAGCGAATATAAAAAATGTTTAAAAATATATTCTCTAGCCGGGCGGTGGTGGCGCACGCCTTTAATCCCAGCACTCGGGAGGCAGAGGCAGGCGGATCTCTGAGTTCGAGGCTAGCCTGGTCTACAAGAGCTAGTTCTAGGACAGGCTCTAGAAACTATAGGGAAACCCTGTCTCGAAAAACCAATATATATATTCTCCACTGAAGTGGAAAATCAAAAAGATATGTGTAGTTAATTCATTTAGAATTCAAACACCTTGGGGGTAACTGCAACCTAGCAAAAGATAAAATTTTAAGGCACTGAAGAAATAAACTGAAGATGAATTCAAAAGATGGAAAGAGTTCCCTTTCTCCTGGATCAATATAGCAAAAATTGTCATCCTACCCAAATCAGTCTACAGAGTTAATGCAATCCCATCAAAATTCCAGCACAATTTTACACAGAACTTTAAAGGATAATTTTTAGCTTCATATGGAAATATACAATTTCAGGATAGCAAAAAAGTACTGAATGATAAAATCATTTTTGGTAGTAGTACAATCCATTGATGTGGTATTCCCCTCTGTGTGCTGTGAATACCATTGTTTAATAAAGTAACTGCTTTGAGCCTATAGTAGAGCAGGGCAGAACAGTGCAAGTGGGAAAACTAAACTGAATGCTGGGAGAAAGAAGCCAGAGTCAGGGGATGCCATGTAGCCATGCCAAAGACAGATGTCAGATGGAATCTTGCCAGTAAGCCATACCTTCGTGGTGATATACAGATTAAAAGAAGTGGGTTAAATTAAGATGTAAAAGTTAGTCAATTAATAAATGGGACCTCCTGTAACTGAGGTGCTTCTGTAAAGCAAAGGACATGGATAACAAGACAGAATGGCAGCCTACAGATTGGGAAAAGATCTTCACCAACCCCACATCAGTCAGAGGACTGATCTCCAAAATATAAAAAGAGCTCATTAATCTTGATATCAAAAAACCAAATAATTCAATAAAAATGGGATATAGACCGAAACAGAGAACTCTTAACAAACAAATCTCAAATGTGTAAAAGACATGTAAAAAAAAAATGCTCAGCATCCTTAGCCATTAGAGAAATGAAAATTAAAACAACTCTTGAAATTCCATCTTATACCTGTCAGAATGGCTAAGATCAAAAACACTGATGTCGACACACGTTTGTACATTGTACAAGTTGTAAGTAAATTTCATGTAGAGTTTCTTCAACGCCTTTTATCTTCTCTGAAGTAGACTGTTGATGCCAGGAATAGACATGTCGCATTGCCATAAAAAAGAAGCTATTTTATTAAAACATCTAAAATGCCATATTGTGTTTATCTCTCAAGTGTTTAAAAATGAAGTGTCTATCTAAAATATATCTCTGACCTTGAAAGCATACCTAAAATGACTACAAGTTTAATTGTTATATATGACTAATTACTAATCTGCATTTCCTTATTATCCTAAACAGTTGATAATAACAGCTTTCAAAGACTGGAAATTTGTATTATTTTGTTTAATGAGCTGTTTAGGTACAATACCTTGAACAAGATTAGAAATATATGCATAGTATGCTCTAGCTAAATTAATCTTATATTTATATCAATATACAAAATTTTTATACAATGTACATAAGTCCAATCCAATATAAAACATTGAAAACTAGTAGTTGCTTTAAAAGTAGACTCAATAATCTACCCTTTTATCCTATTTTTTTTTTTTTTTTAGAATTAACTCAGAGACCTTTTTCACTTAATTTTTTTTTAACTTTCTACTTGTTTTACTTTGATGTCGGATTCCCTTTTGTATGCTATAAATACTGTTGGTTAATAAAAATAATCTGCTTTGGGTCTATTGTAGTGCAGAATAGGGCAAGGCTCAGTTTTATGAGGGCTGAAGAAGCTACCCCCGACCCAGCAGGAGGGGATCATAGAGGAGAAGCAGCTGGCTGACCTCAGCGGGAGGAGGGCAGCCTCAGTGGTAGAAGTGTTGCCTACTGCTCTGAAGTGAAAAAGAAAGAGGAGGAAGCGGTTTGGAGTTCTCCATACCACCCAAGGCATCGTGGTCCTGCCTCAGCATTCCCTGTTCTACTATTACCGATATCCACACAGTCATGGCCCTAGAGATGCCTGACAGGGAGAACATATTTGTGGTTAAGCTAGAAGGCCCTTCAGAGTACATTCTGGAGACAACTGATATAATTCACGTGAAGGCCTTGATCTCTGGTATCAAAGAGTGCTTAAGTCTAAGGACTCTGCCCTGCTATTAGCCCCTGTTCCATGACCCTTCCCTTGACCCCTGGGACTTCCTTCCTCACTAAGGTAAGAAAAACAACCTAGAGTTTCCCTGCCTGAATCATTTAGAGACTCTACCCATCCAGGATCTGCTGCTGGTCCCCAGAGAGAACAATGATTACCTGTTGCAGCAGACTTATGGCGGCCTTTCTGACTGGCCATCAGTGACCCTTTCCCTTAGTTCTGCCTTCTTTGCTGCTTCCCACTTTGACTCAACGGAACTGCTTTCTCTGGAATTGCCCTCTCGTGTTCCCATTGTGGAGAGGCCCGCAGCAGGGACAGTTCATCACCTCCCAGCTCCCTCCCCTGCCCTTGATACTCCAGAGACAGGGTCATTCCTATTCCGGGGATGTCAGAGAGCAAAGAAGGGATCAACCTCTCTCAGGATATCCTTGGTTCTATGGAATGCTCTCTCGACTCAAGGCTGCCCAGTTAGTGCTGGAAAAAGGCACTGGCTCCCAAGGTGTCTTCCTGGTATGTCAAAGTGAGATAAAATGTGGTGAATATGTCCTCATTTTCAACTTCCAGGGCAGAACCACACACCTGTGTTTGTTATTGAATGAGGGTCACTGCCAGGTCCAGCATCTGTGGTTCCAGTCTATTTTCAATATGCTTGAGCACTTCCACGTGCATCCCATTCTTGTGGAGTTTGGAAGCCCCAGTGCTGTTGCTCTTGTCAGTTATGTGCTCTCCCAACGGTAGCAAGGCCAGGAATCAGCTGGGAGCCATACAAGGGTGTGTGAGAGCGATATTGCTACCCTGATTCTTGTTATTTTGAGCAAGTACTCAGACAGTGGGCCATGCAGCTTCAAACCCATTATGATGGGTACTCCATGTTGAAGGCAGTCATTGATCCCTCAGTTTTCCTCCAATGGCATTCTGCTTGTGATGATGCAGCAAAAACCCAAGCCCATACAAATCTGAAATTTGGACTTAGTCACCCTCGACATGCTTACTGGTTATGGACAATACATTGACGCTTCATCACAATCTATTGGCCTGCATTCCTATTTTCAGCAAGTGTCTGCCCTAGCCTTCAAGGCCCTCAAACTTTGTATGTCCCAGGACAGTAGAGATTATTTCTGGAATCTTGTCCAGCAGGCTGTGGAACCACTTCCTGGAATTTTGATCAGTAGAACAGGTTGGCCTAAACTCAAAGTGATCTGCCTGCCTCTGACTTCCAAGTGCTAGGACTAAAGGCTTGCTTAACCAGCCCCTGTCCACTGGTTAAGAAACAATCTTTTAAATCAATAACTGTAAGTGGACATCCTTTAGGTAATAAAGAACACAGAAGAATGTCACTCTGTAGAGATCTCACTGTTTGAATCGCCTTAATAACAGCTCTTAAATCTTTTACCATTCTGTATCTTCCAGATTTCTTTTTAAAAACAAATACAGGAGAATTTCAAGGACTAGTTGATTCTCCAATGTGCTAAGCATTTAGTTGCTCCTGTACCTGCTGTTCTAAAGCCTGCAGTTTCTCTGTTGTTAGATGTCATTGTGCAACACATACAGATTTGTCTGTTAACCATTTTAAAGTAGGGATGTAGGTACCTTTGGGAGGTCAGCAGCTGTTTTGCCCTGTTCTTGTACTACTTGAATGGTTGGTGACAGTTCTTTAGAATATCTTGTAATATTTTTCTCCAGAAATATACATTAATTTATGGTTTGTTTCTATAATTAGGAGATTGTTAATCTGATTATTCCGTTGCTGTTGCAAGCCACATCTACACAAATTCATTGCTGTTAGCCACATCTGTCTTTAATTTTCTTCTCTGTCCTTCCAGTCCTATACATTCAGCCAATCTCATGCTCTGCTTTATCAGAAATAAAGTTACAGCCCCTAAAAGCTGAACATTTACCTCCTGAAGATAGCAATTTGGATGCCAAAATTCTCATGAAATTATTGTTACAACTGCACCCGTGTCAATCAGACCTTCAATGACAATGTCATTTATTCATATCTTTAAATTTGTAGACGTTTGTCAAAATACTCACCTTATGGTTTGTCCTGAATTTTTTCTCTCTTTCTATTATCACTGTTCTCTCTGTTTCATTATCCAGAGCAGTATGGTTTCTAACAATTGGCATTTGTTTCTTTAATTTCTCTGGCAATGAATTTCCTTGACAGTGGCAGGGAAAGACTGGAATGGTTTGGCATAGGGGTCTGTGAGAGGTTCCTGAAGGAATTTCCCAACTGGGCAGTGTTACCCTGAATATTTCCTTTTGATCTCAGTTCATTGTTCCAGTGCCTACCTTTGTCAAAACTTCGGCATAATCCGTAAGAGTCGGGTATTCTGTTTGGATTAGTCTTAGAAAAGACATTGTTTCCAGGAAAGCCCTGATTACAACCCCTTTTAAGGTGACCTTGTTTGCCTCAATTCTAACACTTGAAATTTTAATTTTTCATCAAATCTCTGGAAATCACTTCTCCTCTCCAAGCATCATCATAGTCATATTGAAATGATTCAATATTTATTGTATCTCAGATTCTTTCATCCACGGGTGCTGACCTTGCCTTTTAGAGCCCGATTGTCCTTTTGGATTGATAATTAACATTTTAAAAAGCCAGAGATTCAATTGCTATTTGTCAAACTTCTGAATGTGGTTTTATTCTTTTTAATGCTGAAGTCAGTCTTTATAAGAAATCTGTGAAGGTTTTGTTGTGCCCTGTATATCTTTAGTAAATGACTCAAGTTTTCTTCCTACATTACCAATTCTGTCCCAAGTATTTAGTGCTATTGTGAGGCATAAACCCAGGGTATGGTCATCATATAAAGATTGTCTTTCTATAGTACCATAATCTCCTTCTCCAAGAAGTCGATCTTGGGAGATTTCCATACCTCTAGTCTCTATTGTTCAAGAGTCTTAGCCTCTTCTCTGAATCAAGTGCTATATTGTAATTATTGTAAAAAGCTCTAACAAAATCTATTAAGTCTTTAGGAATAACTCTATTACAACTTGACCACAAGTTTAGCATTTTAATCACAAAAGGTGAATGTTTGCTATATGGGTCTATTACTTCTTTGAATCTTCTTAAATCTAACATTGGCTCTGGAGTCCAATTAATCTTACAGACCCTCTATCATTTGGCAGTTCCTGTAAGATTATACTAAAATTGATTATTTGAAAACCTTAGACATTTTTTTTCTAACTCTACAATGCAATGCTGAAATTGGTTCTCTATTAAATTACTCTATTTGGATCCGAACATCTCTATGATCTGCTTTATTAAGTTTTTCTAAGGCCTGTATCTAGGCAATCAAACAAAACAACATTTTAAAAGATAAATGAAGAATTATCAAAACAATAAAGAGTATTATCACAATGATAATTAATGGTATGTCAATCCCAATTAAGTGAATTATACTTCGTATAGTTGTTCCATTTTTAAACCATGCAAAATCATACAGAGAACTAACTTTCTCCATTGTAATTCTGCTTACCATTTTAAAAAATATTTTTATGGTTTATTTAACTTTATTTTATGTGCATTGGTGTGAATGTGTCAGATCCCCTGCAACTGGATCTTCAGACAGTTGTGAGCTGCCATGTGGGTCCTCTGGAAGAGCAGTCAGTGCTCTTAACCACTGAGCCATATCTCCAGCCCATACCATTTTTTTAATGTGGGAAAAAATCTCTCCCTTTTAATTAATTCCTCCCTCACAGAGTTCCCAATTTTCTCACCAAATTTGCCAACGATGATGGTGAAGATGTGAGGTTTATTGCTGCTGCGTAGAACTGTAAAAGCCTGATTATGTTTCAAGGCAGCCTGACATGAATCTAGTTTGGCAGCAGCCCAAGAACAGGGTTCAGAGAAAGCCCACCAGAAGAGAAGAAAGCAAAACCTAGCAGGTAGGACCATGATTCCAATCACATGTAGCTCCGGCATATGCTGGTGGCTGTAAGGTCTCAGGCAAATAATGGCTTTTTTGCGAATTTGTACCCAAAAAGTTGGGTGCCAGAAGTAACAAAACTGGTAAAAACCCAGAGACAAATATTGTGGTTTAAGGTGAAGATCATAAAAGCAAAAGAGCCAAATAGCTAGAGAGTTCTTACCTCTACCAAGGCTCAGACAAACAAAGGGCGATCCCATCCTCAACATGACTGCAGACTGCGATGTTCTTCACCAAACCTCAGACTGCAATGAGCTCTTGTCTCCGTATGCCTTCTACACCTCTCTCCACCCAGTCATATCATTTCTGTCTCAACCTCCCTAGTGCTAGAATTAAAGTCATGCACCACCACCGCCCTGGTCTCTAGTGGCTTAGCTCTGCCCTCTGATCTTCAGGAAAGCTCTACGCAATAAAACACAAATGAAATATCACTTTACATATAGATTGAGATCCATTGACATGGATTTATATGTTAGACTTATATGTCCTAACACCATAGAAACATCTATCTCTTCAAACAAAGTGATTTAATTTCATTACCCATTGAGTCATGTTTTAAACGCAGGTGTCAACATCTTCGTATCTTCAAACAATGCATCA